>NW_015151022.1:316780-333401 GCF_000732505.1 Cyprinodon variegatus | reverse complement strand
ATGATACCTTTTTAATGACACAAGACTGAGGGCAATAAAACTAGTCCTTTTCTGAATAATTGATTTTTTTTCAATTGTCTCAGACAATTTAAAAGAAAAACTCTGCACCAGTTATCCTTCCATCTTCTTTGTCATTTTTTTGATCGCACTTTTCAAAAGGTGTGGTACTCCCACATTATCAACTTACTGCGTGTGTTGTAAGGCTCTGCACTTTTGGCAATAGCATGACTCTCTCTCCTCAAGGAGAGACTTGGCACAGCTGAATCCTGGACTATCTGAATCTGTCACCTTGAGGACCTGAATGATGCACAATAAATAGTAACTCAATAATGCTCCAGTTTAACAAGAATGCAAATAGACAGACCTAATATACCACTGAGTTTGGAAAATGCCCTGCTCATTTCTCTGCTATGTGAAACATCTTCTACTGCTTTCACCAAAACAGCCAAGCAGAAACATATATTACGCTAAAGATGAAGCAAAAAATTAACACCTTGCTCAAATTAATAGAAATAACATACCAGGCACAGATCAAGTATATAAACCCATGAAAAGTGTAAGCTCATGCTGTGCTTCTTTTGTGTCCTGACTAATATGCCCCATAGTGGGAAACCATTGATTTTAACGGAAGAACTGAGCCAGGTGCACATTTGGTGTGTTGAAACCCAAAGAAATCAATGGCTATACTCCAGGATCAATTGTTTAAGATTTGGGTTGTAAAGTCTTCAAAGGTTTTTTGTTCTTGTTATCAGCAGCTGGAAGAAGATTTTTAGATCTTCTTCAAAGAAGCAAGTAAATGTTTATTCAGAGGTCTGCCCCAATTTGTATTCTAATGGCTTCTTCAACTTGAATAGATGTCTATGATTCTCAAATAATTTATTGATGTCTTTTTGTGTTGTATCATCGTAATCAAGTTATAATTGTCTGTACAGTCTATACCAGAAATACTTAAACTCATGTTTGGCAGATCTTATCGCAGTTCTGTTCTGAATCTGAATCTGATGATGCAGCATGTGGAACAAAATATCTCACACTTAAAATTGCACCGTAGAACAATCAGTCACCCCGCCTAATCAGGATAGTAGAAAACAGATTTTCGGTTAAGTTGAAAAATAGCTCTATCTTTATCTGCTTCCTTTTGCTCAAACTGTCTCTCGCTAGAAAAGATTAACGCTCTAACAGGAGTTTGCTTCCAAAGATTGGTTCAAAAATACTGAGAAATAAATTGAGCTATAGAAGCTTGTGTCTACTGAGATGGTTTAATTAATTCAAACAACATGTTTTAAAAGTCAGGCCTGATAAAAGCTGATAAAACATAGCCAGCAAATATAACCAGAAGAAAATCAGATTTCAGTTGGTGTCTATAAGGAAGGTATGTAAACTGAGCCATTAATATAAGTGTGCTTCACTGATTTAAAATTAAGGACATGAACCAGGTTGCATGAAATGTAACAGAACAGAGCAGATTATGTGCTTGTGGTTTGAGTGGGGCATATGCATGGAGATCAAAGGTGTGAAGTACCCTGTGCTGCTTTGCCAGAATGGGATGTGTTACTTTTACCATGATGCCAATCTTATTTAGTATTCTTATATTAGACATAGGATAAGATTATATATAGGTTTTGTTAACCAGTAAGGATAAAACTGAGTGGGACTTCAACTGATGGATTGGTGTAGCTGACACAGTAATGCATTAGCTGCAACGCTCCGTAGTGGTAAGACGACCGGTGGTGAAAGCAAAGACCTCAGCTGAAAGGTGCAAGGTCCTCAGCTACATCTACAACCTGAGCCTCAGCCTGGGGGTGGTCCCCACTTTCTGGAAGACCTCCTGTGTTGTACCGGGTCCCAAAACGCAGCACGCAAAGGAACCGGCCCACTTTAGACCAGTCATCCTGATCTCCCACATGATGAAGACTATGGACCCCGTCATCCTAGCTCACCTACGCACCGTGGGCAGTGAGCAGGCCCCTCCTTAAAACCTTCTATGACTCTGTGGTGGCATCAGCCCTCCTCTATGATGTTGTTTGCTGGGCCCCCTGGCAGCACGGAAAGAAAGAGACTGCAGAAGGGCCGGTTATGTCCTGGGCTGCACCCTGGACTCAGCAGAGGAAGTGTCTGAGAGGACTGTATATACTGTATATACCCCATACACCTATTTCTTGGCACCTTCTTCTTCTCCTTTGACTATTTGAGCTGAGGTAATAAGTTCATTTCTCCACTGTGAGATCAATAAAATCAATCAATCAATCAAGTTTCCAAACCAGTCTACATCAGCAACCCAAACCCAACCTATGGTCATAAAATGTAGGTTATGACTGATAGAATCAGATCCTGAAATGATTTTTCTCTTTAGGGTGGAGCCACTGTTCCTCCACATCAAAAGGGCTCAGCTGAGGTTTCTCTGGTATTTATTCCATTTGCGGGGATCCAGGTATGTCCTACTGGCAAGAGGCCCAGAAGGCAGCCCAGGACACACGAGACTGTCATTCAGCTGTGTTAGGATAATTATCATTGAGCATATATTGGACTTATCTCTTGCTTTGAGTTTGATTCTGCATGTCGGTCATTGAACTTCCTGGATTTAAGACAGATTATGCAGTCAGGCACACTCACAGTTTCAGACCTCCAAAATGTAGAGGTGTATAATTCTTTAGAAACACAGAAGGACCATTTAGATTAAGAACTGTAGCTAATAGATCATTGCTGCTGAAAAGCAATCATGTAAATACTATAGCAGTGGTCTACATGTATAGCATACTTGCGGTGGAAGGTTTGTTGAGACTGTTCTGTGGACTTATTCATTATTTTTTGTTATTTTTTTATGGGAAAAAATTGGGTCTCATATCAATTTCGCAGAATATCAAATAGCCTTGGTAATAGCTGCTTTATGTCTGAAGCATGGACCACTAAGTTTTATTAATGTTTTGGTGAAGCCAGCTGGAGCAAAGACAAACCTTATACATAACCCTTAACTTCTGGTTGGATCAGCCCAAGTTTCTTTCTAAAAAGATTAAAGAAGACTTGGAACTCTAACTTTGGTCTTCTTTTTTACTTTTAGGTAAGACCAGGTGGTGCATCAGTTTTTTTAGGCTAGATTTGTACCTCTTCAAATCATTGTGTTGTCATAAAATCATCAATCAGACACAACTTGATTGGTAAATGATTGAGAAAAGGTAAAAGCTGATTTGAGGTACAGTTAAGGCCAATTTATACTTCTGACACATAGCCTTTGCAACTGTCAAATCTGTCTCTGTGTGTGACCACGCCCCCATTCAGTGGCTCTGCAACCGTCGTTGTGCACCTAAAAAAAAATCCTGACTACACATCGGACGGTCGCAAACCCGCTAAGACCTCAAGCGGAAGTGTGCAGACAAAAAGCAGCTGTGATTGGTACTTGGTATACCTTTCCAGCTGTCTGTGTGGTCGTCCTTCTCGATTCGGTGCCGGGGTGTGCCATTTTTAAAAACCGAGGAATAACAACAATGGATACTCTAGATCCATCTCTTTGACCGTGATATCTTCCAGAAGCGCCACTGTTGTTTTGGAAAATAAACATTCCTGATGGTGCCGCCGAAGAAGTTCTCGTGACCATCTGCTGAAGTTCTCGTGAGTTCTCGAATAGGTTCCCCCTTGCGCCATGGCGGGAAACTGTTGTACATCCCTAGAAATTCCAGACCGACGTTGCAGAAAAATACCAGGAAAACTGGTTCGCGACCAGACACAAGCGACATGTGATGTGTGCGGTTGCAGAAGTATAATCCAACCTTTACAGTTTATAGTCTCAGCTAATGATAGGCTTGACAGCTGTGTTATATCTGACAGCTTTGTTATATCTTTAAAAAGTTGACTATGTGTTTTGTTGTCACAGTTTCATAAAATCTTTAAACTTTGGAAAATGGTTTCCTTTTAGACCTATTTTCAAAGTAATTATAAGGTCTAAGCCTGAGATGCAACCAGCCAATTTCTTTAAAAAAAAAAGAGAACAAAGAAGAAAACAGCACAAAGAGTTATCATTTGAGGAAAAATAGAAACTCTTAAAAAAGATATGGAAGGAATCCCACAAAGGTATAAAAGTTTAATTGAAAAATAAAAATGATGTTTTTGCATAAAAACATTCTAAATGGGCTCAGTAGGCCTGTGTATGGCGGGAAGCCGCACAATGTACCTAAGGCGCAGCAAAGTGTTGACATGAAAAACACATCAGGGGAGATGGGGAAGGAGGGCGGCCTATGGGGGTACACACTCATGGAAATGCAGACATGTGGCCAATATGTCCCACTTTGAAATTAGCGTGCATCATATCACAGGGTGTACTAAACAATGTGGGTCAATGCTCTTTATATAAAGGATGGTGGTTTCTTCCTCAAGTAGGTGAGAGGCTAAGAAGCTGGTGACACATCATAATTTACTGCATTGCTGAAATAATTTCCAAATGCATAGTTAAATTTTGATTTACAGGGTTGTGCGTTTCTGTGCCAAACAGCATTTGTGCTTATCTTTTATTTTCTGGTTTTGAAGGAAGACAGCAGTTTCAGAAGCTATTTCTAATTTCCTGAGTGGTGGAGTGAACAAAACTCTGACTTGTCAGACCCAGGAGATGCCTAATTGGAGAAATCGAGGGCTTTGAGCAAAGTTTTAAACACACTTTTGTTTATTTGAAGGAGGCACTTGTGGATTTGCCTCTACTCGTCTCTGCAACACACAGTCACAAATCTTTCGTTTAGCTTTTGATGATGAAGGGAAAGAAGGTGTTTGTTTTGCAAATGCCGGATTCCCGGGCTGTTCCGGTGCAGCAGAACGACTGAGGCAAAGTAAAGCGAGAAATCAGCAAAGAGGAAGAATTAGTCAGTTAAATATCTTAGGGTCTTTTCCATTTTGTGTCCTCAGAGTAGGTACATCAAACTAGCTAAGCATTAAAGGGCCCAGGAACCCACAAAGGACCAGCAGCACTGACAGGAATGCCCTCAAACTATTAGCTCTTCTCTCCAACACAATCACATTTGCACAAACCCTCATACACTTTCTCCTTGTGTTTCTCTATTCCATGCCTATCTTGCAAATGCATCCAAACAACATAATAGAGGTGAGGTAACTGCTGAGGTAAATACTGGCAGATGTGTGCAAGAGATAAACTCTAAGATCCATTTGTGTTCTGGTAATTGTTGACAGAATTTCTCTAATTTATGGAACAAAGCAGTCAAGATGAGAATGACCTGAAGTCTGTTTTAAAGTGCTTGACACATCAATGTTTTTTGAATCACAGTGCAACAGTGCTGAACTGGTTAGGAGCTTTATTGCCAGGTGGGTCCAACATTTTTATTTAAATTCAACATTTTATTTTAAATCATCCTTCTGCTAAGTAGATGAAAGATGGTTAGCTGATCTTATGCCTTCATGAAGAATTTAGTTAATTATTTCACAGTAAAACTATGATATACGCTTTAAAATACTTATTCATTACAAAGTTAATACAAATAACTGCTTATAATGTTGATGTAGCCTATGAAAATAAAACAAAAAGTGAATATCTGCTCTGTTCTGCTCTGTTAAATCATTTCTGCAAGATATTTTTAATAAGCGTAATGTTTAAAAACATTTGGACACACCTTCACTTGTTACTGCCGCCATAGGTGGAACAAAGGACTGGAGCTGTACGCAACTCACTCTGCAACAAGCCCAGATAGTACTGGGTCTGTAGTGGGACTAGAGCCCTGGGAAAGTCAGTTCAAGGCCACAGGCTTTGTTGTTGCAAAGGAAAAGGGCCTTTTCATCCAACATGGAATGGTGGTTCCAGACATTTTTTATAGGGCCACTGGGCCCTGAGGGGTGGCCGAAAAGCTCACAGGCGCCAAAAACATCTTACAGTCAATATATTCTGATCAAACCAACAAGAAAATGAATGTTCACAACAGCTATACTTCCAATTAAGTCCCTGAAGACACACCAGATTTTCATGAGGGTCCGTGCTGATAAAACTATGCACATATTTATTCAATAGTGCCATTTATGGTTCTTCATAATATATACATTAAATGAATCTAAGCAATCTTTGATTGTATAGAAGATTCCTAGGTGACTGCAGAGACAAACTCTCCCCTACAAAAAAAAAAAAAAAAAAAAAAACAATTCATAAAAGAGCAAACATTCTGTATTAGTCCTCTTTATTTGAAACATATTGCTCTGAATTATTGCAGCAATTTTGTATTCAGTTTTTGGTTAATATACCAGCATTAAATTCTTTCTGCATGGAGTTTGCATGTTCTCCCTGAGCATGCGTGGGTTCTCTCCAGGTACTCCAGCTTCCTCACACAGTCCAAAAACATTACTGTTAGGTTAATTGGCTTCTTTACTCTAAGTCCCCTTAGGTGTGAGTGTGTGTGTGTGAATGGTTGTTTGTCCCGTCTCTGTGTTGCCCTGCTATAGACTGTTGACCTGTCCAGGGTGTACCCCGCCTCTCGCCCAATGAGTGCTGGAGATAGGCACTAGCACCGCTTGCAACCCCACTTGGGATAAGCGTGTAAGAAAATGGATGGATGGTATCACTGCTGCCACCATCAGGCTTAGATGAGACCTGCTTGTTCCAGGGGGATTTAATTTCATCCCAAGGGGAACAAATCCCCTTGCAGATGTGGCAATGCCCTCCTCACCACCCTTCTAGATCCACCCCTGCTAACATGCTGTTAAAAGGTTAATTCTTTCTTTATTAATAATTTCAGTTAAAATACAACAGTATAACAGTAGAGACCTTTATTTTGGTTTGAATATATCATAAAGACATCTGGGTTGGTAAACACATGTAGCTGAGTATAATGTTTAGTGAAAGACAATTAAAAACAAACAAGTAAGCTGCCAATAAGAGAACTTTATGTTTTGTAATGTTGCAAGTTAATTTTAACCAGGCATTACCTTAAATATATATTTTAATTGATTGGTTTTAAGTAATGATAGTAATTTCATATTACCGTATTATTTTCGTTCAATTTTATCAAACATTTAACCTTCAGTGACCAGAAATTATTAACCAGAAATGTTAAATTATTAATCACAAATGTTTGGGTGTTGCTGAATTCATATAACCCCCACAGCTCAAAGTAAAAGGTTAACTCTGTGGTATTAGACGTTCAAGTATCCATATGTCTTACCCCCAACCTACAGCTAATAGTCACCTTGGCCCCCACAGCTCAAAGCCTCATAATGGAATGAATGGAGCTGTGGACCCACTGCCTTTTTGGCCCTTAGGCTGTAATCAGTTTTCCCCCAGTGAGACCCCTCGTTGTTCACTTTTCTCTGGGTTAGATAGATAAGAGGAAGCTGAGGGGAGACCTTTAGTTTGGCATAATGTTAGGTTCACCATCAGATAAACGGGATGATTTGATCTTGCTGCTGCAGGGAGGAGTTGACTGCTGCTGCTCTTGCTGGAATTTTTACTTTGTGGCTCATTGTGTGTGTGACAAAGCCAATGCTGCGTCTGTCTAGTTGTAAAAAATAGAAATATGAGTATTTGATTAAACAATAAATGTTATATTAGCTTTAATGTGTAATTCATAAAAACATAAAACAAAAACAAACAGATGGTTTAATTTAGACATTTTCTTCAAGGTTGCGTTTATTTTTTTATGGTGGTGATTTGTGTTGAGGTTGTGTTGATGCAGAGACACATCTAAAAGATGCAGGATATTGGACCCCGAGGACCGGAACTGAGGAAACCTAATCTAAACCAATCTCATTACTCTACCAGGAAACAAGACGATCATAATATTCACATTTACAAAAATAATGACTGACTGGATTTTCTCAAGAACTCACTATATATAAATACACAAGTCCATCCGTCCGTCCATCCATCCATCCATCTGTCCAGAAGGAACTCTTGAGGCGTCTTGTTCAGAATGTTTAACCAAGTCAACTGGCCCCTTGTGATGTGGAGAAGCAATGCCTGTGGTCGTTATTAGATTGATGGGTATCTTCTTTTTAGTTTTGGTGGTTTTATTTTCTTTTGAGAATAGCAGGAGCAAGCTGAAGATTATAGGAGCGGCTCCTAGATATTGGACAATCCATTTTCCTGACAACTTGTGCAAAACAAACCTAGCAAAAGCTGCATGAGGATGTAGATCATTCTGAGAATATTACTGCAATGCAGTGTATTCTATAAAAAAAACAAACGAAACAATCAATAAAAACAAACAAACAAAACACTCAGCTGAAGTACATGCAAACTCTCAGTAATCTTTCAAGTTTTTCCATCTGACTACTTTTACACTTGATTGCCTAAGATTCTTAGACAATTAAAACATGAACCTGTTCACATTAGATGAGCTCTGTTTGTGCTAAGATAACTCCTCTCAGACAGCTTCTCAACAGGGAAGCTGATGAGATGGTATATTAAGGCTGTTAAATAGTTGAGTGGGGCTGGGGGCTTCTGGGAACCCAACGAGACAGAAACCTTTATTGGAAATGTAATTTTTGTTTGTCTCCAATTACCTCCCCACTCATTTGTTTTACAGATGCCGTTATAGTGAAGAGAGAGTGAGCTGGATTCTCCCAAGGATTGCTCTTCTGAGAGGCTGCAGTTTATTACAAATGGGAAAGCTTTCATTGCAGATTGCTCCAGCGCTGCACAGAGGTACGTGACCCATCTCTGCTGTGCTGAGTTTGACTTTATGGGTCCGAATTTACTCTGAAAGGGAACAGAGCGGAATTTAAGTGTGTATATGTTTATGTTTGTTTGCAAACATCCACATTTAACTTGTGTGGGAAGATGTTTTTTCAAATGATTAGTCACACGCAAGAGGGTAAATCCTTGTTAGCAAACATTAAACTCAATATGTCCCGAGGACAATGAAATAAATTTTATGGATTCATATGATGTGATTGATGATTGTTGAGACTAATTATTAAATAGCTTAAATATACATATGTAGGTTAAAATAAACTTTATAACTTAAATTTGATTAAAATTTTCAGCGACATCTAATGGTCAAACTGCTGACTGCAGCGTCATCTTCTGCCGTCTGTTTTGATGCTACGTGGTTTGCCACTAGTTAGCCTGGACCAGCTGTAGCCTCTTTTGGGCCATCAGTGCCGCTTCCCAGCACTCATCCCGAGCTACCGCTTTGCTCTTCAGCTCTCTTCCTGAGCCAACAGCTGGAAACTGCCGCCTTTGCCGCCATGGTTCCTTAGCTCCAGAGGGAGGCATAGCTGGCTGACTCATCCTGGATCTGGTGCTCTCTCTCCCGCTGTTCTCACACTGATTCCCCTCTGCTCGTGCCTCAGCTCAAGAACGTCGTCTCACCTTACCTTTGTCGTACAGGTCATTTGTCGCCCGGTTTTTGCACTCTGACCTAAACAAACATGTATGAGGGCAGGAGAAAGATGAGAATCTGCTAAGAAAAAAAAAAAGAAATGGAACAACTGCAGCTTTGAAATGTTCTTCCTCATAATATCAGGGCAGTTTCCAGCAATGGTCAGTGTAAGTCTAGTTTACAGAGATAATTTCATAAATAGTATTTTATTGGTCTGTGTAGGATTGAAAATAGGCCTAACTTGCCGCAGTCCCGTTCGAGCGGAATGGCTCTTTTAAAAACTTACCTAGAGTATGTTAGACTATGATAAAGGGTCAGATCAATCGACGAATGAATTCAGACTGTTTATGGCAATCTGAATTCCCTTTAGAAATGAGAGCTTACTAAGCCAAAAGTTGGTTCACCACACAATAGATATGAAACTTAACAGATCAGACATGTCTTTGCTTTTCTGATGTAGAATTTAATCTGAAGCTGTAGGTCTCAATTCTCAAAGACGCAAGAGTTGTGATTGGTGGAGATTTCAGGTGACACTTTGGAGAAAGGAGCAAAGAGTGGCGATAGGAGCTGAAAGATTAATTAAGTCTTGTGTAGATGATGAAGGAACACACTGCAGGGTCCTAATAGCAAAAAAAGTTGCAAGGCAGCACAGGATGGTGGTGGTCGAATGTCATGATCTTGGCACTGATGGCTGGATTTGGCTTATTTCTTCCACCTGCTTAGCTCCGCCCAGCGTTCATTGTCCCTCATCAGATCCACCTGTTCCTGTTTTATATTTAAGCTGGCTGTTGCCAGCCATCTGTGGCAGATTATTCGAGCCGTGCCCTGAGAGTTTTCCAGCTTACCTCGGAGTTTCTGATAACCTGATTCTGACTAGTTTCAGCCTCTGGACTTCTGAGTTTTTGTTGTCGCTGTTCTGCTCTATTTGCCTGATCTGTTTCCAGACTGTTAACTAGATTCTGCCTGTTAACGACCTTGGAACTGTCTCCTGACTCCGGCTTGGAAACCCCTTCTGATCTTCTGGCCTGGAAACCTGCTCCTGCTTCTACTCTGGCTTTAGAATATCCTGCTGCTCTTCTGTGTGCACTGGCTTCTGCTCGTCACTTGTTCTGCTACTCTACTGGAACTCCTGTGACAGCTTCCGCCACACTCATTCTCATTCTTTTTTGCTCATACTGAACATTGACTTGGTTAGTGATTAACAAGGTTAGTGACTCACATGCATTATTGTTTCCTGTCTGAGTTCTGAAGTCATTAACCTGAGTTCCAATCTTTACAGAGAATCCTGCCCCAGCTGATGAGCAGCTGCATGCTGATCTATTAATAAACACTTGTTTTGGAATCACCCTGATCTGTCTGCTTGAAATCTGGGTCCTAAGTTCTGAGCTTCTGACATGGAACGATGGTGAGGAAATGAAGGATGAAGTGGTAGTAGCTGGTAGAAAGAAATTGTAGAAAGAGCTGAGATAAGAAATGAAGTAGAGGTCGCTAAGGCCAAGCAAAGGGCATAGAATGACTTGCGTAAAAGGACTGGACCATTGAGAGAAAAAGAAATATATAGACAGTTTGCTAAAGCTGACTGATATAAGAAGTATGTTTAACGGATCAGGTTGATTGAGGAGTGAGATGGAAATGTACTGACAGGTGCATCAAGTATGATAAGAGGAAGAAAGGAAAAAATTGAAAAGTTAGTAGATCACGAAAATGAGAAAGAAGAAAAGAGCAGAAGAAGTGTGCATTGTAGATTAAGGCATTAGTAAATATTCAAGGTGAGAAAAATCCTATAGAGACTTCCGTAAAAATTCAAAAAATATCCACTGGACTTGGTTTAGAGACTATAGAGACATCCTATAGAGACATTTTCTTTATGAGTATTGATATTTCACGATAAATATTTAGCTGAACACTTTGATTTAAAAATATGACACATTTGTACACAAGTTTAACGCCTGTAAACCTGGACAAGTTTAAAAATTGAAATGATACATTTTTAAATATTTTTGTTACTATTTGTTTCAGAGTCATTATGCTGCCCCCTAGAGGCTTAGGGAGTATACTAAAATTAAAATAATAAATTGCAATATTGGCTTGCTTTTATATTATTAAAGAATCATTATACATTTTTTTTTATCACATATCACTCCCTGCAGACAAATACTTCTGTATAATTTTACCATATAACTCTCAAATCCAGTTTACAAGATTTTTCAAAAGGAAAAGCTAAGTGAGAGATAATGAGCTGCATCTGCCTCGTTTTCTCAAACTATAAACCTGGTATTGAGGCAGTAATTTGTTTAATATGAGTAAACAATCTGTAATAAGGTCTGACCTTTACCCTTATAAAAGATCAGATCTGTCACAGCTACATTTGAAAGCACCACCATTGCATTGAAGAGAGAGGCTTGAGAGCTACATGGAGCCTTGGGAATAGGTAATTTGATTGGTTCAAAATTAGGGACTCTTCTGCAACGGCATTATGGGAGAGTTCCTCGTGGGTCATTTTAGCTTCACTTCCTCCATATTTCTTAGCTTGATTAAAAATTGATCGGCAACGGCAATGTGAATATATTATTGGGGCCATTATTCACCCCTGACAGATAATTGGATGGTACACACGACTCTATTTTCTTTCGGGGCAAAGCCATTGCTTGTGTGACTCTGGTGTGTGTGTGTGTGTGTGTGTGTGCAGTGAAGAAAAAAATAAAGGAAAGAAGTAAAGAGTGAACACTGGGTTGATAGATGAATTAACTGAAACCTTTTTTCTTCACTGTAAGCTAATAAATCACCCACTCTTCTCTTCTCTTTCTAGCCATCCCTCCATCTTTTCCAACCCTGCTGTCACTAACTATGGCCACACATGATGGATGTGTTATTGAAACATCATGCAAAGCATATAATCTTTTTTTCTGGTAATCATTCATAATGTATTCTCATATAAATTTGGAATGGGGCCATAAAAATACGATGTTAGATAAAAGCAACATGGATTGGGATTTGCTTTTTTTCAGGTTGTGCTTACACTCCATCTCAAATTCACTTCTTACTAAAGATTGAATTTTTTTTTTCTCTTAAAGAAAAAAAAGCACTGGAACTGTGGAGAATGTCTGTGAATAAGCCCGTCTGATAGCAGTTAGCTAGCATAGCCGCAGGCACAGATGGATATTGGAATGAGCAAAATGCAATGTCTGCTTGGCGGCTAATGCTATTTGCCATTCGCCCAGGGCTTAGCTTGCTGCCATTTTCACGCCTTCTTAATGTCTTAAACTGCATGAAGATATAGACGGGTTGCACAACATGGTGTGGACCACATTTCTGGAAACACTGGGGTGGTATGTTGTCAGCACCAAGATGTCTTTTAAGTACTCTTTGGACTTTTTTTTCTGGTTACTTTCAAGTTAAATCTAAAGATTTCTTCAAAGGACCTATTTATATTTTACTGACATCAGGAGTCTCTTCCTATTTTTATTGAAATCTTTATACTTATTGTTCACATGAAGTGAGAACACTGGTTGTGACCTTATTTATTTTTTATCACATTAGAGCTTCTGTCAGGGAGGCCCAGGGCAACTGTGGCTACAATCTAGCTTGCCGCCATCAGTATGGGTATATAAGTGTATGTAGTGTAAGGCTCCTGACTTGAAATAGCTCTATATATGTACAGGCCATTTACCATTTAGAGTGACAAACCTCTATGTTTTTTCATTGGGAGTGTAAGTGATGAAACACAATATAGTGTATATTTTGTAAAGTGGAAATAAAAGTATTGCTATTTCTCAAAAACATTTGAAAATAGTTAGATTGTATTTAACTTTCAAGCCAAATGAAACTTCCTTCTGAGTCACCTTTTTTGTAAACTGAGCCCACCTGCGTGTAATTTAATCTCAGTATAGATACAATCATTCTCTAAAGGCCTCAAAGAACATTTTGAGAACATAAATTATTTTATTACATTAGGGAGGTGAATTAACCCACCAGTCAGCCCTGGAATAAATACATTGAGAAGTTTAAAACAGTTATGTCTGGAATGGACAGTTTGTTATGGAATGCTTTTCAGTTTTTCTTCCTTTCTAGCTGCATGGTACAACTGCAAATCTTTTAACCCACTTTAATTGATGAAATAGGGATAAAGTTGATCGGAAGAGAAACTATAAAATCCAGATAAAATGGTATAGGAGATACAAAGATTGAAAACTCAGATGGGAAAAAAAAGCACAATTACCATTGGTGCAGGCCGCAGTTTGGCTATTTCTAGAATAGGTCACATTTGTTTCCACAAGCAAAGTAAAAGACTAAACTAACATATGGAAGATGATCAATTGAGACCAAACCAAGGCTGTTTACCTGCATTTAAAACAAAATTTATGGAGGAATACTAACATTGCGCTTTTCCCTGAGCAACCCAACATGGTAAAACACAGTGGGGGGGCGCATCATGTCGTTCTGATACTTTATAGTTTTCAGTTTTCTTTGTTTTCTGAACAGACAGGTTCTATGTCTACTAAACATAAAATAAATATTTGAATAAAACCCTATGAAAAAAGACAGCAAAAACATTATGCACAAGTGTGCGGCATTGTTATTTTGCAAGAAAACAGATCACTTAAAATTTATATATAAAAAAAGAGCAATCAGCTATTGATCGAGACAACTCAAAAGATCACATAAATGTTTTTGAAAGTAAAAAAAAAGTATTTTAAAATTCGATCAATACTCAGATAAATCTATACATGACAGTTCAAGCAAAGCCAAAGCTTCTGCCAAAGGCATAGTCTTGGGGCATATTGAGAACACATGCCAAGGCATTTTAAACTAATTCAACCTTTCTTTTGATTTTTAACCGCTTGTAACTTCTCTGTGGCCATGACAGGTCTTTCTACCCAGTGTAAATCTTTATCTATAAAGGAAGTTGCACAAGCCCTTCTTATGTACAAATTGAATTAGTAGCTATAATCTTAAAGATCGAAAGGCCTCTCAGGACAGAATATGCTTCTGTAACAATATTTGCAGCCTTGGTAGCTTGGACTCGATGCTTCCGGTACTCTTTGCTCACTGTATCCCTTTATTCCTATTCCTCATCTCTTGTTCTATGCATTGTATTTGATGTTCCTTAAATTTCTTTTAGAGTCTCTGGATCTATACCTCTTTTTCTGTCTTCCTTGTGTACGGGGGGATGCTGCCTTCCCCTCCCCTCCCAAAGACAGTTCTCTTGAGTGGAAATTACTGGTGAAGATTAATAACGACATTAGGCAGTAATGATGCTGCGCCGAATGAAATATTTATTAAAGATCCCTCTGCTAGCAATTAGCATGGCATGTAATCGTTCAACACAAGAAATCAAGATGATTGTGCTGCAGTCCCCCAGCTCCCTTATCGTGCTTTTCTCAGGCGAGTTCCCTGTGCTGCCTCCAGTCTTTGCCATCCCTCCTCACCCGCCTCATTCCATCCCCTGCCGCCATCATCACAAACATTTGCAGCCTGTTTCCCCTGACATATTCTCTCCATGACAACAGTAGCATGGGGAGGCTGTTGTGTTTGTACGGTTGTGTGTTGGGGGATGCCAATGGTCCTGGGCATTCAGATCTTAATTAAAGATGCTTTAAAGCTGGGGACAATACTCCGCCAGCCAATTACACTGTCAGGGATGCGGACATCAGGAGCCTCTGCCTATTGGCTCTGGAGGATGCTGAAGTCAAGCCGCAGGCGTGTCAAGGAATGCTGCCGTTTCGCCTTTGTTCCAAATTCCTGCCAAGTTGTCCATGGCAGAAGCAACAAGAGGGAAAAAACTGTTATTACAATAGATGCCTCTCTTACACCTTTGGAGCCAGCTTCTTATGCTTAAAGGGACAAATCATTGTAACTTCTAGAAAACTTGTCTCTCCAAAGGTTTAACTGGGATAACTTTTTTTAATTAATGCCAAAGTGATATACCAGTTGAAGTTAGCACATTTCACGCATTTTTAAAAAAAATATTTAGATGACATAGTCATTGGCATTAAAGCAGAAATCTTTCTCTATACCTTTCCCCAGAGATTATAAAATTGTATGCTGAATTGTTTCAAGGATGAGCTGCCTTTGAAGACGCGCTTGTTTGTGTTCAAACAAGCACAATCCAATTTTCAAGAGTTCACAATATATGGATGGAGGGGTGAAGAGGAAGATGCAAAGAAAAGAGACAAAATAGAGGGATGGGTGTGAAGGGAGGACCGCAGCAGAGGCAGAAGGGTTCAGAGGTCACATAATCAAAAGTGTCCGTTTATTGGTTACATGGCTAAATCTTGAGGAGCTCATCAGTGCGCTCATTCAGGCGTGCGGCTCAGCTAATCAGCTCTCAAACCGGTGTTTAGCCATGCTGATGCTTTACGCAAAGGGACAAGACACGGACAGAGTCAAATAAAATGGTAATAGGAAGGATGGGTGGAGGTGGTTGCATGAATCACAGGGTGGGTTAACGTTGTAGTAGTTCACTTCACAAATGTCCAACAAAGGGTGGCAGGCACAGACAGATCAATTTGCAATATTGTGGACTGTGGCCCCTTTCGACAAAGGCAGGACAAGCTGCTAGTGCATTAAGTGATGCTCCTGTATGAACCTTGGTGATCAATAAACATCAGGGGTGGGGGGGGGCAGCGATGGGTTTCAGGGGAAGAAAAGAAGAACAGACGGAGCAAATAAAACAGAGAAGAAAGGAATGAGCGCGAGCAATCAATGGGGGAAAGAGAATGATGATTAAAGATAACACTGATATCTAAGAGCTCTTTGTTTGATAAAGTTTGTCGCTGTTTCTTACTCGTATTCTTAATTAGATAGTTATCTTTAGCCCTTTGATAGATTAGATAAGCTGTTAATTAATCTTTGAATCTAATTAACTGATGTTCTAATAATAGGTTGGACTACATTTCTTTATATTTGGCTATTAATGTGATGAAATTAGGGTTTAGGACATTTACCATTTAGGATGTGCAGTAAAGAGAGAAGGAAAAACGCGGCCACAGCTAACCTTGACTGACCAGTTGTACAATATTTTTATTTAAACTGCGTTAGATAAAAACTTGTGCTTTGAATCTCGAAATGTTTCTGTGTATGAATTATTTTTTTCTGGATTCTTTCTAATATGAAAAGTTTGACCTTGGTGTTTAAGATGATTTGAACCTTAGAGAAGAGCAGGAGAACAAAACCAAAGGCTTCTTTTTCAGAAAAAGAAAAGGAAAGATCAAAAACTTCACTATGAAAACCAACTACAGCATAAAAAAATAAATGAATCTAATCTGGTTACCTCTCGGCCAAACCCACTTTTCATAGTGTCACCTACAGAATAAGAC
>NW_015151022.1:305891-315945 GCF_000732505.1 Cyprinodon variegatus | reverse complement strand
TTTTTTTTTCTTGGTTTAAGCTTCTAGTTTTTAGGACTCTAGTCTCACCTTGACATGAATCTGAAACACTTTAGCTCTAATTAATTCAGAAACTTTTCTTTGACATTTAGGATAGCAGACCTTGTACAGAATCTTTTCTTGATTTTCACCTGTGGTTTCATGTTTTAGTCTACCCCAAATGGATCTTTGTGTGTGTGTGTAACTGGACCTGATCCTGAGCCATTGTGTCGGTATGACAGAAGTCTATCCAGCTTCTTGGCTGTTTCACAACACACACACCCCCACCCATCCACACACACCCACAGACGGATGGTCTCCCGCTGGGAGCCTCATTTGCATTATGATGGCAGGCAGATTAAGTACATTCCACTGCACACTAAAGGGACTCAGAACAACTTACACAGTACCACTCTCACCAACACATTTGTCTTTGGGCCGGTAAGGCCAGCCTGGAACAAAATTGGTGCCCAGTGCAGACTAACAATCCCATTACTCTCCCCGTCCTCTGCTGTCCTCTCCTTCTTAAGGTCACAAAAGACTGGGACACCGACTGGTTCTAAACCCCTCTAAATTATGGCACAGAGAGTGAAGGAAGAAGAGAAAGAGGAGGGAGGGAGTCAAGGAGAAATAACTCTGACAGACAGCTAGAGGGACTAAGCTCATTTAGATAAATTGACATTCCCAGCTGAGATAAAACCAGCAATGATTTGTACAGTATCTTTAGGGGATAAAAGCCATTCTGTTGGATTTCATAAGGCCGCGGTGTCCTGGGATTTCACAGGCCTCACAAAACGGTTTCAGCGTAGCAAGCATAAAAGTTGGAGACAGGATGAAGAGGGAGAATTCACCGGAGAGAGAAGGAAGTCCCATATACTGGGAAACAACACATGAGGGGGAGGTGGAAGGTGGTGCCAGACTCTGAGTGCTTTAATTCACTGTATGGTGTTCTCGTTTATAGAAACAAAGTTCATGCTGTGTAATCCGCTGGAAGAAGTGGTAGCGACATTTAGCCTTATGTTAAGTTGTTTAGAAAGCAAGCTTGGTCCACAAATCCAACAGGGTTGAGTTACACTCCACATATTAAGACTGCTTCTTGTACATATTTTAGTTAAACCCATCTTTATTTTAAAGTCTGCTGATCAAAAAAGTTACAGGTCAACTTTATAACACTTTGGTATTTCATTTACCATGTTAAAAAAGGCTAAACAATTCTTTTCATTTATACATAGTCAAACTTTACAACAAAAATTATTAGGTTCAAAATCTAAAACTATACTATCTTCTTTTGATGCACATTGAATGTCGTGAATTCATGCTGGATAGTGACACATCTTTTGCCGTGTTATCTGGGTAACATGATAAATATTCAGAGTTATAGAATCATGTGTCCATGACAGTCCATATTGAGTAAAACTGATATTCATGTAATTCGGGAGAGTCTTCCAGTATATACAACTGTATGTATGGTTTTTTTTTTTTTATTGATTAAATGGAAAAAAGCTAGTTATCCATGAGAATGGATCTTAATAATACTGTAGAAGTCATCAAAGAGAGACTCAAGATGAGATGGAAACCACAAAAGCTGGTAATAAGGTAAATAGGTAACCTTTTAAAAAGAAAAAAAGCAGATATACACAAACGGTAGAATAGTGGACTTGTTCTTAAGAGTGATGTTGATAACCTCTTTTGCATGGTGCAGAAGAGCAAGCCCTGCCTTAGGGTCTTTAGTCCCGCACAGGATTTGCAAGCTCGCTGCACCCTAGCTCCGATTTGTGAAGGGCAGTGTGTGCCTAGTGTATTATTATTTGCTTCAGACATTCTTTACCAGTGCATCCAGTTGGGTTGAGTTTCAAGAAAAAAAATTGTGTTTGACATCTTTTATCAATCAAGGTTTAAAACCTAAACAATATCCTCAAAAGGCCAATGAATTACATAAATAACATAGGGTTTATGGTGATGTTGGATATTCTTCAAGATAATTTTTCTCTGAGCTATTAATCCTGAATTATTTCACATCATGATTATATGATAGTAAGTAAACACTTATACTGCTTCACAAAATAGCAAACATCTCTAATATCATGTCTAGAAATAACAATTCTAATAAATAATCTTAAATTTTTCCTCCTTATTCACATTACTCTGGAATGTTCCTTAGGGTTTATTTTGGTTTAATGGCAGCAGAGCTTTACTCATAAATAATAAAGCCTGCGTGATACTTCTCTGCATTAGAAACTTCTACATTTGGATTAGATCTTTCGGGCCTCACTGCTCATAGCCCCAGGTAAAGAGCCCAAGGTCTGCAAATTTAAAGAGTCAGTAATACCTTACAAATTAAAAAGTCATTAATGTCTCTACCTTGAATGTACAGTACCATCAATCCACCCTCCCTGGAAATGTGGGCACTCTGTGAAGTGGTCCCTTCATAATCTTGGATTAAGTAGAGGCCTAGAAACCAACAGACTCTACCTTGCTTTAAAAAAAATCTACTCCATTGCATTAGTGCAATTAGACCATCCCAGCCTAAATAATAAACTTAAAACCCCACAGTCTATGTTCAATATTTCATCTTTTATTCAGGTACTGGGAGTGCTTCTATAGTGAATACACTTACTCCACAGCATTGCTCTGTAATGCAGGTATTTTTCTTAGGAGGCTTTTAGGGGTAGTTAGATAAAAGCCATCTGAGAAATCCTTCTGTGCCCACTGCTCAGGTTGAATAATGAATCTTTTACCTGCATCCAGTGCCAAATAGTCCTTAGCATACCTGCCTGGCTAACTCATATTAGACGACAGACATAAGTGCTGGAAATAAATCCGATTTTTATTCAACAAAATTTTAAATTGTTCATTAAACAAATTTTGTTCCTCTATTGAAAAAGACTGAGGGAAAACATTTTTGTACACTATTTTCAGTGAAGTCTCTTTATTGAAGGGTCAATCTCATTAGGAAAAAAAACATACAAACTGTATAAACACCAAGAATTATATCCAAGAAAGGAACAACAATTTCACAATAGGCTAGAAATCCCTCTTCACAGACACCTCCTCCAGCTCTGCTGGGGGATCACGGAGTGCTCCCAGGCCGGCCAACACACATTGACCCTCCAGCTTGTCCTGGGTTGTCCCCTGGGCCTCCTTCCGGTGGGACGTGTCTGGAACACCTCTTGAGGGAGGTGTCAAGGGGGCCTCCGAAAGAGGTATCCGAGCCACCTTGGTTGACTCCTTTCTAACCCGAGCCCCTACCAAATGAGCAAGCTCCTCACCCTTTCTCTAAGGGAAAGCCCAGCCACTCTGCTCAGAAGGCTCATTTCAGCCGCTTGCATCCGGGATCTCGTTCTTTTGGTCATTATCTAGATTTCATAACTATATGTGAGGTTAAGGAACGTAGACCGAGAGCTAAGTCAGGGGCCGCACTGATCTGTCTATCCATCTCCCACTCCATTATCCCCTCCCTCATGAACACGACCGCAAGATACTTTAACTCCTCCACTTGAGGCAAGAACTCGCCTCAAACCTGAAGGGGATGGGCCACCTTTGTCCAGTTGAGAACCATAGCTTCAGACTTGAAGGAAGTGATTCTCATCCAAGCAGCTTCGCACTTCACTGCAAACCTCCCTAGTGCATGCTGTAGGTCGTGGCAGGACGCTATAGTTACAGTACAACCCAACAATAATGATCGATCAGTCATCGTCGAAGTTGAGGGGAAAACCTGACTTATTGACCAAGGCAACAAAAAAGTCGTAGGGAGAATAGCTGTAATTAGCACCAGTGGGTGCCCTGTTAAATTGAATTTAAAGACAGCACAGCAGTCCTAGTGAGGGTGAACTAATCTTGGACTCGGGAGCATTACAGTTAATGGGCCTGAAAGAAAATGATGGGCTTTCAAAAGCAAAACCAATTAACACAAAGTGGAGATGTCTACTGCTGAGCCTTCCAAATCTCATAAGAACTTCTGCTCTCCTATTATATAACTGGATTTCTCTTCATTTTGAATAATGAAGGAGGTGGAGAGGCATGACTTAATGTTGCTATCCTAACCAAATACAAAGAACAGAAAGTGGAACGTGTTCTGCCGAATATGTCTTTGGGGGTTCTCAGCCGTATTAATGTAAGATAAAACTGTGACAATGAAAGGCAGATGTTGATGTGACTTCATACATATGGTTGCTTCCCTTAAGTATTTATCAAGAACTAAACAAACAGCATTTTTCCCTAATATCATCAACCAATATACATGTTTTGTTGGAGCCAAGCCAAATAAGTAGAGCATTTCCTTAGAAAGTATTACTCTAATTGCATTTTAGTGCTGTTTAAAAGAGAAAAAAAATATGCAAAAGAGGTAGGCATACTGCAGTTTCTAGTGGGAGCTTTGGTTCAAATGATGGTCTCACTGATATTTCAAGGGTGTTTTCATACTGATAAGAGAAAAAGGCTGAGATTACACTGAAATCCTAATGGTCTGGGGTTTCTTATTACTAGATTAACAATAACTTTGATTAAATTTTCATCCAACAGTGGCACAGCAGTTTGCGGGCATACATACACACTGATCTTTTCTTGTTAGTGCAGCTGTACGAATTAACCACATGGAGGAAATGTGCTTATGTGGTGTGATAGAAGTGTAGGAGGCTGAAATACAGTAAGACTTTTTGGATTTCCGCTGCATTGAGGCCTGTCCCAGCCATATATCAACGTAATTAAAGGCTGGTTTAATGACGCAGGGCCTCAGCAGCATGATTTCTGTCTGATGGCCATGCTGCTTCATTAAGATCACTCAAGCTAACGAGCTGTGGCTCTAATAAAGTCCTCCCCCTGGTCTGCTGCGGTGATGAAGGAAGTACCCAAGGTGAGCTGAGCCAAGGCCCAAGACAGAATTAGCACTGGACAAGCTTCAAAGTAGATGAGAGAGGGCTGATGGCCTGGTATAGAGGAATCAAGTTACTTTTGGATGATGTTTTTTTTTCAAATTTTGGCTATGATAATGTGGGTATGGTGTTTGAGCAGTTTTGTTTGTAGTGTTTTTAATAGAATCTGTACAACTGAGCTAGATTTTATGCTTGAGGAAATTAAACCCTGTATAAACACTTGTCTTAATCAGAGTTTTTTCAAATATCTTAGTGTAATTGACTTAAATTAAAGTCTCTATCCTGTGGTCCTGGTTAGCAACTACAACATCTAACTATAAAAATATAGAGGGGTTGGTAATGAATCTGCTGACCTGATATATTATTTCTTTCTATGGGACTACACTAACACAATATCCAGGTTTTTAATCTACCCAGTCTGTTGCTCCTGTGGGATCCAGAGGTCTTCCAACACTGCCCATAACATGTCCGCCCCTTCGGCATACTCAGGGTCTGCCCCAGGGTGTCCTTCTGGTTCAATGTGTTCTTACTTCCTTCAGAATCTGGGAAACATCTGCTAGATTCTAAACTTTCATTTGTCTGTTTCATTTTAAGTGTGTGTTGCTAGATATAAAACCAAATGTAAGAAGTCATTAGAACCTCAGCTAAGTGTCTCTCAAATTTTTAAATCAATGCAGTCAACATATAAAATTTGCTTTTGATATACAGTAAGCTGTTATTTTTTTAGGATATTTCATTATGAGCTGGTGTGCACAGGACAATGTTTCTAACATTGTTGTATTGCAGCAAGAAGGTCCTGGGTTCTAGTACATGTTGTCCTCTTGCACACATGGCTACTCTACCAGCTAGCCGTGGAAAAAAGGCCTTTATTAGCTGATCTGAGTACAACAAATATGCATTCTGCATAAACTCTAATAATGCATCTTTTATTTTTCAGAATGTATAAGTGGTTATTTTTCATGAAATGTTCTTACCAAAAGTAGATATAGCTCTGTTGGTTTGATGGGAGATGGAAAACACAAACACAACCTTAGTATACCTGAACATATGCACACCTGGCAAAGCAATGTCTGGTAGCACAACTCTAAAAAGAAAACCAAAACAGACTATGTTTTTTGGGAGAAACAAACACGGCAAAGTCATGAAATTTGACTTTTATTAATGTTACGCCAGTAACTCACTCTTGTTGCATGTAGAGATTTTCTGAAAGGTCACCATAGAGTGCTGACATGTTATTTGTTAACTTTGTGTTTTACACTTTCTTTTTGCTTAGTCTGTTAGTAATTAAAGTCCTTTAAATGAAAGTTCTTTGTGTTTATTTACAATTGTACTGTGAATTTGTTAAGGGGTAAACAAGGAAGCTGCCTACTGTGGCTAAGCCATTTCACACCTCTTAACAAAATACTACTTTATTCCAAGAGGGATAAGACTATTATATAAGACAATTAATTTTAATACTAATATCAAGTTTGGTTAAAGAACACATCGTCTCCAGTCTCACTCAACATTCGACCCATTCCAGTTTGCCTCTCGGCGGAACTGCTCCACTGAGGACGCCATCTCTGCTGCTCTCCACCTGAGCCTGGCACACCTGGAGGAGAAGAACAGCCACGTGCGGATGCTGTTCCTGGACTTCAGTTCAGCTTTCAACACCATCATCCAACAGCATCTGATTGGCAAACAGCTTGGCTTCAATAGACCCCGCCGCAATTGGCTTCTAGACTTCCTCACCAACAGACCTCAGTCAGTCTGGGTTGGACGGAACACCTCTGATGTCATCATCCTAAGCATAGGCTCTCCTCAGGGCTGTGTCCTGAGTGTCCCGCTGTTCACTCTGATGACACATGACTGCGTCCCCAGGTTCACCACCATCACATCGTGAAGTTTGCAGACGACATCATGGTGGTGGGCCTCATCAGAGATGACAACGACCTGGACTACAGAGAGGAGGTGGAGCAGCTGGTGGACTGGTGCAAAGATAACAGCCTGATCCTGAACGTGGAGATGAAGAAGGAGATCATTGTCCAATTCAGGAAGAACTGACCTAACCATGCTCCAATGTTCATCAACAGCTCAGCCGAAAAGGGCACAAAAAGCACTTTTACTTCCTTCGCCGGATGAGGAGAGCCCACCTGACCACACCCATCCTCACAACCTTCTACAGAAGCACCATAGAGAGAGTTCTGATCCGCTGTCTCACTGTGGTGTGGAGGCTGCAGTGTGTCAGACTGGAAGAAGGTGAGGAGAGTGGTGAGAACAACAATGAGGATCATTGGGGCTCCTCTTCACTCAATTAAAGACATTTCATCCCAGTGTTGTGTCCCGACCCCGTAATATTATCAATGATCCCCTACACCACCATGGACTGTTCTCCCGGTGCCCTGAGACAAATATATATGTATGACAAACTGATACACAATATGAATTGTTTGGTAGCACTGATTATGTACTAACTACTAAAGATTTTATACTTGGTTTTAAATTTGGAACCTGGTTTCAGGTTTTAAACAAAAATTCATTTTTTTTTTTAAATCAGTCTAAAATGGATTTTAACATTTCTTTTAAAAAAAGACAATACCAAGACAAATTTAATACTGGATAATTAGATACTATTTTATTACTCAATACATTGTTAGGTACACGTGACTTCATATAAAACTACCTTTTCACCCTTATTATTTATAGTTCTTTAAACAGTAAACATAATCAGCTTAAGCTGGAATAGGAAGGTTAAAGGCAGAAAATTGAATGAAAAAAAAGCCTCAACACCCTCTATGCAACACATCAATGTTTATACTTAAGATTAAAAAATGGATTTATGGACATAAGAAAATTAAAAGAATAAAGAATATGATTCGTTTCTGAAAAATACTACATATGCAAATTTAAAACAATCTTCCCCTTTTGATTTTGTAATCATGAGGGCAATCCTTTTTTGTTTTGATTGTTGAGAGCATTAAAGATATTAAGATCTGCTAACATAAAATATGCATTTTTGTGATCAATTTTAGATAGATTCCAATGGAAAAAGTATGTACTGACTGTCTTAAAAGTTTTAAACATTTTTGATGAAAAGATGAGGCTTTATTCTTGCAGTTGGGGCTTTAGAAATTAGTTTTTAGTCTTCCCTATAAAGTCCCATTTTTTCTGTGAGCACTTTAATGTAATATTGCATTAGATGTTGAATTGGTAGTTAAAATGCGCTGTGAGCATCCACATGCATTAAAGTTGACTCAAAATTATGTATTTCTATCAGTAATAACTATACACAGTATTTTCAATCGCTTGCGGTAGTCTATAATTTCCATGGTCCTCTCCTGTGCATCAAAACGGTTGGCTGTGATTAGTCACACAATATGACATTAACCTGTAAATTAAAATCCCTCCATGCAATTTGATGGGTGATTTAATTCCAAGATCGTGCCATCCCTGCATCATCTCTCCCTCTGCCCATCTCTCCCTGCATTCATCCCCCAGACATACAACCCCCACTTTCTCTCTTGTCTCTCTTGTCTTCCTCCACTTGCCGTGGGCTAATCCCATTATGAATTCTTTATATAGCCTTTTTCCCTTAATGATCAGCGGGGCCTGCTCCAATCCTGATTACTATTGTACACTTAGCACTACATAAAGCAGGGGATTAATATGCCCCGCTAGGATAGTTGCTATGGATCCACTCGTTGCTTTCAGAGAGATGTTGCTGCTGCCTCAGTTGGTCATAAATCGCTCTTCCCGTTGGCTTCCCATGTACCAGACAAGGCATGGAAAGATAGGGGGTGAATCTTTCTCTTTCTCTGTCATGTGGTCTCGCTCACTCTCCCTGGAACCAGACAAAAGTGATCTGCTCTATAATTCATGACCCAGCGGTTTTCTTTTCTTCTCTTCCCAAATTTTTTCTCTGTTTCCCAAGGATGCCGTAGTAACACTTCTTCTCTGTTGCTCCATGCCCAGTGGAAAGGTATAGTAAAGCATGGGTGGGCATTATATGACCACTATCTAGACAGGATCGCCTTTAAACATGCATAAGGAATTACTTAAACAAATTTAATATAGGGGGTAAGTTTTAACAACATCAAGTGACCTAGTGATATTTAAATATGTTATTGCTTGGACATAGATCTTCCTTTTTGCTTTTTTTTTAATGCTTACTTGGGTTCTTGGAGTCTGACTTTCATGCTTACCCCCCCGATTTCTTCTTTGTAGTGCGGGAAACAGTAAGGGTGTAGGAAAAAAAACAAACAAGACCAGAAAAAATAAATGTGTAACATATCCTAAAGCAATGATGGCCTGTTGTTTCTGTAGTGGTTATGGACTCACTTTCATTTGCTGTCTTCTTGGCGCTCATGTTGGAAGCAAAACTGAAACATGGCAAACATTGTAGTTGGAGGCAAAGCTGGGTAATCACTTGGGACACCTGGCGAGTAACATCATTTTTATGGTCCATGTTGCATTTTGTTTACAGACTTCTTTGTGATTGTCTTTATCCTACATTGATAACATCATTCTGGCTATTCTGTCTATTTCTCTCTAAATTCAGATAAGAATGAGTCCTATACTTTAATCTCTTTGTTTACACCGCAGTACAACAACATTATTTAAAAGAATTTTATTGTAAATTGCATTTTATGAAAAACAGAACTTCTCACTCTGTGCACATGACTTAGAAACCACATAGTAGGTTTTAGTCTACTAAGCCAAGTATTGCAAAGTAAGGTTGCACTTAAAGGACAAAATGAGCATTCAGGTTTAAATTCGTATTTGTTCCTCAATGGCAGGTTTCCTTCAAGTCTGGCCCTCTTGGTTACAGTAGTTGTTCTGCAACTTTTAGATGAGTCTCTGCTTCCACAGCTGAACTAATAGCTGTATTACTTCCTCAGAATGCAGTCAAGTCTGCTAATGACCTGGAGTCTCTACATAAATTGTAGAGATAAAATCTGTTCATTAAAGCTGCAGTCTGTAACATTGAGAAGAGAGCAGACTTCGACTGAAAATTTGAAGAAAAACAGGTTTGACGCCACTCCCCCACCCTCTCTGCTTCACTCATGCCCCACCTCCAAGCCCCACCCATCTCACAGCATCTGCGCAGCTACCGCATGCGACCAGAAGCGTCCAAGCAGCGTACGCGGCATGGAGTGTGAACCGTTAAGAGCGATAACACTCACCTCCAAGCAGCTAGATATAAGATG
>NW_015151022.1:304508-305701 GCF_000732505.1 Cyprinodon variegatus | reverse complement strand
AGTTTGCAAAGTCACTCACGCCTGCCGCCTTGTTCACCTTTCTTGTTACTGAGGCGCAGTATACCTGCTTCTTCTTCTTCTTTGGTTTCAGGCAGACTAAACGCTTCTCAGGCATAATACTGCCATCTACTGTTCAGTACCGTCTAAGTTAATCTCTCTCAACTTCGCTGTAGTTATTTTCGAGCGTCATGGGAGATCTCGCAAACGCTAGTTTGTTGCCTCTGCGCTGCCGTAGCGCAAAGATGTCTGCCTCCATGGCTGCGAGACCCGCTCCTATGTAATTATAAATAACGAATTCTAAGGCAACGCAAATATTATGGTTAAAAGGCTGAGCTCATAGGTGATGATAAATAACATAGTTATGTATAATATATTAAATTTCTGACTTTATATCACTGTAATTATTACACACTGTAGCTTTAAAGGACAAAATGATCATTCAGGTTTAAATTCATATTTGTTCCTCAATGGCAGGTTTCCTTCAAGTCTGGCCCTCTTGGTCAGTTGTTCTGCAACTTTTAGATGTGTCTCTGCTTCCACAGCTAAACTAATAGCTGTATTACTTCCTCAGTATGCAGTCAAGTCCTGCTAATGACCTGGAGTCTCTACATAAATTGTAGAGATAAAATCTATACATTAAATGTACGCAAGCTGAAAAGACGAAAATGGAGTGTGCCAGATTTGTGAAACCAAGAGCAAACATGAAACATGAAAAACATTGGGGAACAATGCTCCTTCTCGCGCTCTGCACTCCACATTCAACCATAAAAGGTCCATGGGTAGAACCGCATGAACGTCTTTGTGTATTTATACTGTATGAGCTGATCAATGTTATTTAATGGTTACCAATGGCAAACTCAGTGAGATGGCAGTAAGGACAATCAGAGGTCCAACAGGGGTTATTTTATTAAACCCAAAAATATAAAATCTAACAAGTAAAAAATTGATCCAGAAAAGAGGTTAATGTAACCAAAACTATACTTAAAATATCTGTAATAGAACAAGACTAAGTAATACAAACTTACATCCCTTAATGAGACAAAGGGGAATGTAAATAGTAGCTGATCTGTCTACAAAAGAAACACATGGGTCAAAACCCCATTTCCTCCCATAGTATTGATGTGATTGAGGCTGAAGTCACCGAGGTGGTCAAAAAACTCCACAGTGGCAAGGCTTCGGGGGTGGACGAGATC
>NW_015151022.1:274292-299099 GCF_000732505.1 Cyprinodon variegatus | reverse complement strand
GTAGTTCTGCTGGCTCCCTCCTGCCAAGACCTACAGCATGCGCTGGGGCAGTTTGCGGCCGAGTGTGAAGCGGCCAGGATGAGAATCAGCTCCTCTAAGTCCGAGGCCGTGGTTCTCGAGCGGAAAAAGGTGGCTTGTCCCCTTCAGGTTGGAGGAAAGTCCCTGCCTCAAGTAGAGGAGTTCAAGTATCTTGCGGTCCTGTTCATGAGTGAGGGAAGAATGGAGCGGGAGATCGATAGACGGATTGGTGCGGCTGCTGCAATAATGTGGACGCTGCACCGGTCCGTCGTGCTGAAGAGTGAGCTGAGCGAAAAGGCAAAGCTCTCAATTTACCGGTCGGTCTTCGTGCCTACCCTCACATGTGGTCATGAAATCTGGATCATGACAAAAAGATCCCGGATACAAGCAGCTGAAATTAGCTTTCTCCGCAGGGTGGCTGGGCTCTCCCTTAGAGATAGGGTGAGGAGCTTGGTCATTCGGGAGAGGCTCAGTGTAGAGCCGGTTCTCCTCCACATCGAGAGGAGTCAGTTGAGGTGGCTCGGACATCTTCTTCGGATGCCCCCTGGACGCCTCCCTCGGGAGGTGTTCCAGGCACGTCCCACCGGGAGGAGGCCCAGGGGACGACCCAGGACACGCTGGAGAGACTATGTCTCTCGGCTGGCCTGGGAGCGCCTAGGGCTTCCCCCAACAGAGCTGGAGGAGGTGTCTGCGGAGAGGGAAGTCTGGGAGTCTCTGCTTAGTCTGCTGCCCCTGCGATCCGGTTCCGGATAAAGCGGGAGACAACGACGAGTACGAGTACCAGTATTGATGTGGTATGGTCCAAATCAACCCAGCCCCTTGGCCACCTGTTGGTTCCTAAGCCAAGGGACTGGAGCAACTGCGAAACTTAAACAGAATAAAAATTTAACACAAACATAACAAAAACAAGGTAAACTAATGAGTGTGCACTAGTTTTGGAATACAGTGTAATTCTGATTAATACATTCCAAAGACTCAGATGACTCTGTAAATGAAACCCATCATGAAGAAACTAAATGACCAAAAAGGTGTTTGTTACCACATCTGTGTGGCTGTAGATGCAGCTATCACACTCAGCCAAGAGGGCAGAAACAAGGAGCAGTTTAACAGAGGTGTTGGTGTGAGAGGTGGATAATCAGATAAATATATATGATAGCCAGCGTAATAAAAGAAAGTGTTAATAATTACATCTTTTTGATTAGGACTGTCGTGTTTATGCCAAAATATTTATTTTTTGTCCTCTTCTTTCATTGATTTTTTTTGTGATCTTCAATACACTGACTGCATCATGAAGCTTCGTCTGTTTATCACCCATATCAAACGTACATTATTTATATCTATAATGAATAAATAGATTTTCAATTATATATGTACGATTGACTCTTTATTTATAAATATTTATGTTTTTTTTTGTAGAACATGGCACCCAACTACTCTTTGGATAAATAAGCACTAAAATCTTCCTGTTTAACACCTGTTGTAAACAGGTATGTTGTGGATCTGGTGGATCCAACCAGTCATCATCCTGAGTCAGGAAACAATGATAATCCCTGAAAATGTGTTCTCTTTTAATTCTCCCATTTCTAAAGTCTCCTGTTTAGCTGAATCATTCATCGTCCACCATATCGCACAGGTAGTTCAGCTGTTTTTTAATATTTAAAGCAAACATTGTTCATTCCTCACACTTTGTTACATTAATATATTGATCAATGGTACGACCCAGCCCACTGAAAGAGGCATGTGATGGCGAGGAAATATTTAGATTTGTGCGGACTCTGTTTTTGAATGTAAGCAGACTTTTTTGTTATTGTTTGCAGCTGGACCTGTCAATGCCAGCATATATCACACTGCAGTTTTGGATCTGATCTAGTCGATCTAAGATTAAAGTTCCATATGAAGTGGAATTAAATGTCTGAGAGAAAATATTTTGCAATCTGGGTTAAATTTTCCTCAGTCACCATGTGTGTTGCCAATTTACTTCTCTTGAATCCCTACAGATTGGTCAGAGTAAGTGTGAGCACATTAACATGTCCCTGCCAAGTTTGTTTCTCATCAATCAAAACATTGTGTAAAAAGTAGAGTAGGCAGGTTTCCAGCTCTATTTGAGACCTCTGATTATTTGTCACAAGTGTGTTGAAACAGAGACACATCTAAATGGAAGTAAAAGGAAGAGGACACCGGACATCGAGGTCCAGAAGGAACCCTGTCAATGTGATGTACTTCTAATTCATGTCCTTCAGAGATGAGACAAATAAGAGAGGCCCAATGGGTTTCCAAACATTTTTTCAAAAGAAAATGCATAAAAGCATTTCATAAAGAAAGCAAGCACACACTGCAATTAACAGAATTCATTGTTAGTTGAAATGTAGAAATTTTGTAGAAAGCAGTAATCCTGCTAGGACCTGCAAACAACCAAAATGTTTGCCACATCTGACAAGCATAATGAACATATAGACAGACTGAGAATTGGTCAATTTGAGCTTGGTAGCTCCACTATTATTACACATGGAACTGCACATTAACTGCAGCTTGAAGAGTGAGGAGTGATGGCGAAAGCTGCTCAGCTTATGGACTTTGTAGAATCAAATGTATTTAATTGGCTTGGTGTCTATGAGTTTTGCAATGGTCCAGTCTGAAGCAGAGGCCTCTCAGTATGCAGTTCCCTGGTGGAAAACCCCCCACCTTGAAATTAGTTAGATTTGAAAAACAGGTGCATACTGTAAAAAGTTTCATGCTGGTTTAAGGTATGAAGAAGATCACCCTTCAGCCCTTGTCAGTTGTTTTAGTCTCTTGACCCAAGGTAGCATTCAACATTACTCTAGCTCAGACTGAAGTCTCTGCAAGAAGAACCCTTCCTTTTTCTGAACTGCATATTTTAAAGGTATAGTGGAGGTTGTTCCTTTTCCATTTGGATCATCAAAGTAAGTGGTTCTCCTAATTGTCAATCATTCTGGTGATATGTTTCTGCGCATTTGCACTTTCAGGCATATATCTGTGGTGAGCTACAGTTTCAACAAGTCATTGAAGCTCACCTTTCTCACCACGGTTCTTTGAAAATGCAGAGGGTCAAAAGAGAAAAAGTGTATACGAAGTCTATAAGAAGAAGAAAAAGGCTTCAGAAGAGAGAAACAAGATCAGAGTGTTTTTGGGAGATTCTTTCAGTCGATGGCGTATACTAAAAACACAGGTTGGGCTTTCCACTGATGCCTCGGTTGCAAAGTTTCTACTCGACAGGTAAAGTTTGGCATGCTATTTGGATAATCCAGACTAAAATGAGAAGAATAGGCTCGTGCATGCTCTCGCACACGTTTAATAGGCGTTCCCTCTTGGCAGCAGGTACAGGGTTGTGCAAGTGCATTTTTTTTTAAGTGGAGAGGACAGGTCTTTTCAAGTTTTACAAAAATCCTCCACTTATTACTTTAAGGAGAAGTTCAGTTTGAATGGACGTTTGGTGAATTAATTATAGTAAATTAATCTGAACATAATCTAACAGAAAAAGTTAGCTGTGAAGTAAACAAAGCACGCCTAGATTATCCTAAACTGACTGCAAATTATTAAAACACATTTAAGGACTTGTGGATTGTTAGCCTCTTTTGCTGCTGCCTAATTTTCAAACTAGAATTTTGTTTAAATGTTTTCTGATCATGTTCTTGTGACACAGAATTGGGGTCATCATGTCCCATATTAATTCCAAACTTCCAACAATACCAAGCTATATTCATGCACAACTGACCATAAATATGTAGTAACATAATACAGTATCAGAGAATCACACGGCACAATCCAGGCCAGACTCACCACCTGTCCTGGCCTTCCCTTAGACTACCCCTGCCACATCGTCTCATGCCTGGGCACTCCGGGCAGCAGCCCAGCATTTCACATCCAGGTCTAGGGCCAAGAGACAGGGGCCAACAGCTGGCGGTGTGCAGAAGGAGCCTGGAGGCTTCCACAGCAGATGAATCACCACAGATTAATATTTAACTCCAGACTTCTGCTTCCCTCCAGCATCTCTGCTTCCTTTCTCTTTTTCTATACCACCTTCTCACTCCATCTTACCCATCAGTCCAACCCGAACTCCTGGAGGTATGTTAGCGTATTGGCATATACTCAACACTCATCTTATTAATATAAGATGAGAATACTCATTATATTACAGTGTAAAGGTATGTTGTACATGGATTTTTCTTACCAACAAGACTTTATGGAGTTACACTGAAAACTATTATACAGTTACCTCCATTTAATTGTATTTTTTTCATCTGTTCCTTTTAGAGTACATTTAAGTATACACACAAGGGAAGCAAACATTAGCAATTTAATGGCTTAAGCAAATGGACCACTATCATTAAGAGGCTTTAAATCTTATGCATGTTTGACAAAGTGCAACAGTGAATGATTCAATGATTTTATTTCCAAGGAAGCAGATTTTTCTCTAATGATTTAATCATGGAAAAAGTAAACACAGCTCTATCCCACTGTTCTTTAAGCTTAATTTTTGTGTCTTCATTTAGTATAAACCTAAATAAGTAGATATCCAAGGTTGTAAAATAAATACAATAAAAAAAAGACATCAAATTGGGTGATTCTTGACGGTGATAAATGTAGCAGGTGGAAGATTATCAATAATGTGTCATAGTTTTGGAGTTGATGGCTGGCTTATTTGTTTATTCCATTCACCTATTTAATTTGCTCGGTTGTCTATCAGCACCAGATTATTCGAGCTGTTGCTGAGAGTAATTCTAGTGTTTGTATATTATTCTTGTTTGCTGATCTTGACCTGTTTCTATTGTTGGGACTTCTGAGTTATTGATTTGCTCCTGTTTTGCCCTTTTTGTTTGATCTGCTCTGGACTTATTCCTTGATTCTACCACCTTACCAAACGTGGACCTTGGATATCCTCTGCTGCCTTCCCCACTCTCTGATCTTCTGCTCTGGTAGCCTGTTTCTGCTACGACTCCAGCTTTGGATTCCCCCTCATGGATACCGCTGCTGCTCGACATTGGCTGGCGTGAGCTCTGCTCATTACTCAGAGCTCTGGGGGCGGCTTCCACCACAAACTGTGAAAAAGTCTTCTGTTTGGATTCTACTTCTTCCTCCAGGATTGAACTGAACTCAGAACAAGGTTGGTGACTTTTGCTGATAGTCGTGGCCAGTGTTAAGGGCTGGTTACACTCCCGCAGCAGTGTGTCCCAGTGAGCTTTTCGCAGTTATGATGCAGATAGTTTTGATTTATGCCCAATTTTGAAGCATGGTCTGCGCTATGTAATTCCAAACCACAATGCAAGAGGGACAATCACAAACTAGCTGTGGGTCTAGATGGCAGTGAGGAAGTGGAAAAGCGCAAGGAGCAAGTTTGCGCAACAACGGAGAGACATGAGGGCAAAAAAGAGCGGGAATCCAGGTGGAAAAAGGGGCCCAGCGTTCTCACGCACCTCGCTCTTCTAGCTGGTCCATCTTCACGAGTCGTTTTCCAAAATGTCGGTCAAAAAAACTTAACAAGCCGGTAAGGTACCAAGCAAGAAATACGCATAGTGTAGAGCAAGGGGGGGTATCGGCGTCAGCTACGACACACACGCAGACGACCTGGTTCCTGAGTATATATCAGCCTTTAGTCACTAACCTAAGTTTCTATCTTTTCAGCCCCTCATTTCTGTCTGTGTTTTCTAATAAACGCTTTGAACTTTCCCACTGCCTATCTTTGAATATTGGGTCAAACGTTCTGATTATATAATGTTCCCATGTGAATCATGTACTAAGTGGAACATGTGATGTGTTTGTAGACAGAGTTGCTTACTATTATAAAAGAAAAGCAAAGAAAAATTCACAGAGTAGTATTTACATAATCATTAACTCAAATTCAGCTCTAAAGACATCCACTTTGGTCTTTGCCTCTGCAGCCAATTAATCTGCTTTGACCATCTAAATGTATACTCTATTAAGACATCAAGGGAGTTATCTACTGCAGGTGAGATCCTAACTGTTCTTTCAAGCAAACTATTTTAGCTTAAAAAAAACTTTCACATTTGTAGATTCTACAAGTGACAAAAGCAGATACATTTTTTTTTATACATTTGCCACAGAAGAATCTAGGCTTTTCTGTATTGTTTTTAACCTTCCTACATCATCAGATCACCCAGTTCCATGAAGATCTTTATATTTAATTCACCATAAGACCTGTTTTATTTTCCTATTTATGTCTTTTAGTTTGGCTTATTATTCAATTATGTGTAGAAACAGGACTAATACAAGGGAACAACTAATGCTGGAGCAGTACCCTTATTGAGCTAATTTAGACACCATTTTTGGGCTCAAAGTTGAGCTTTGAAAGATCCACCAACAGATTCTCCAGTTAAATAGTGAAATTATATCACACACTCAGAACTTTACAACTCTAACAAACTTGACTTTTAAGCTGGTTTTTAAGATTCGAAAACCACTGGTTTGAATTCTAAGCACACATTCATATATTTTAGGAGCCCTTTTGTAATTATTTTTAAAAAAGTCACTTTACGAAATTATGACACCTGGCTTAGATCAGAAGATATCTAACTTAACATTAAACACCCATTATATAAGATACAAAAAACTGATAATTTACTTAAGTACAATTATATATATACATTATTTTCATTTATTTTTGAATGAAGTCTTAAAAGCCCTTTTATGGGTTGAATATCCTGGCTTGATCTTTTTTGGCTGGTGGGGGGGAGGGGGGCATATAGAAGAGTCCTTCATTGCTGGGACTAAAATCCCAGCAGAGAGCCAAATCCAGGCCCTCAATAGCAATCTCATATGGGAGCCATTATAGAGACTCCATGTCTACCTTGCTCCTCCAGCTTTGGTTTTGTGATTATAGCTCCAGACTGCTTTTCTTCCATTACTTTGCTCACAGACTGTCTCTTCCTCCTTCAATCATCCCCCCCCCCAGCCCTTTTTTCTACTCCTTGCTTACCTTCATATTGTCTTTTATATCTGTTTTTATACATTTTCCTCTCCGTTCTTATGCCCTATTCCTCGGTCTATATATGTGCAGATCTGTTTGTAAAGATATATTGCTCCCATGTGGTTCTTCTTCATTCATATGCATGTTCTGTGAGCCTCAGCCATTCGAGTGTACATAAAACCCACACTTTATGGCAAGGCATAAAAGTAGTAGAAGGGAAAGAGAAAAGCGATAGATTTTCTTCTGTTCCTTAAAGAAGGGATGCTCTGATCTCCCTTGTAAAGGATTAACCTTTAAAGCACCCCCCCCCACACACACACACACACACACACACACACACTTTTCATTTGGCTCTTTGTTTCTTTTTTCGCTCTTGTAACTTCAGACACAAAGACAATTTTATCATGACTAAAAAGGCCAATCTACTGTTATCTGGGTCATGTTGTGGCGGTGAATGGAATATCATATTTTCCATCTCTTGGCCTCTTTCTTGTGCCTTTACAACTGGGTTCAAGGGGAGCACAGCGGTGCTTCGCTGAATACGTAACCAACCAACGAGGCATAGGAATTGTGGGAATTCATGGGAATCGCCATGGGGACAGGGGTATCTGCAGGACGACTTCCTGTCTCTCTGATTCAGGAACGCTCAGGGGTGCTTGAGCTTCCCTCCATGCCATCACCGAGTAGGCCTCAGCGGAAAATTTGTGTCTTTGTACCAGATTGGGCTGAATACACCAAGTGGGGCCGGCAAACTACGGAGTCCCTATTGTCTTTCATGCCGACTGGGACCACGTATGAATATGCATATTCATAAGCAAGAGTTCAGTTTCATGCCCCCCATAAAAAAAGAAAAACTCTTTACCCTTATTCATTCATCTTTTTATAATGGCCTTCTTATTTTAATTTCCAGCTGTGGTGTTCAGCACATGAAAGGTTACCATGTCAGAGGCCCAAAGGCTATACAATGGTAGAAAAAGATTGAAAAAAAGTTATATAATTACATACTTTGCCTGCATGATTATGTGATTAGTATTTGATGATTATTTCTAGAGAGGGAATATGTGTAGATTTTTTTTTCCAGAGGTGAGTCTCAGTGGGCTTTGAAGGGATAAAAGTAGTTAACGCCTCAGTTTTTCATCAGGTCAGAATCCTTTTAATGCCTTCAAACTAATTTCTGTAGTTAAATGATAAGAAATCAAATTTGTGCCACCTAGTTCTTGTAGGCCTCACCTTCTGGTCTACAATCATAATTAACACTGGGATTAAAACAAATCTTTTTCACATAGAGACGTAGACTACCTTCACACATCAGGTGTTGACGCACAATTCAGATTTTCTTTAATAAAAATAAAATGTTTTGGTGTGTCCGTTCATTCTAATAACTATTGACCCCAATCAGACTGCTGTTTTAACACCTTACAAGGAGGCAAGAAGGGTTCAAGAAAGCTTTGTTAAAAATATTAAACATCAACAAAAAAGTAATTGTTAATGCGTGCGTCTCTGTAATATACTCAAGAGCATTAGCAGCTGACAGTATCATGACCACATCATAAAAGAAAGAAGGGAAGTAAGATAAAACAAACAATTGACAACAGCCTTTAAAAAAGCATAAATCTATGGGTGTGCAGTGGCAGCCAAGGCTTTGACCTATACGTTTGACACAATACAGCAGGACTTTAAAGACTGCAGACGCCTTTGAATCATCAGACACATCCAGTCCAGGACCACACACAAGTGGTTTAAATCTTTTTTCAGTGGGAGATCAGAAATAAGTTTTTGAGACTGCAGTGAAAGAATAAGTACGTTATTTGTAGCCAAAAAGATTATATTATTTTGTAGCAAGGTTCTAAAAAAAAAAGAAAAAAGGAAACAGGATTGATCTTTAAGAACTGCTCTCCATAGATGTAACTTCAAGTTACGTTCACAACGAATGCAAATTTCACAGCTGAAGTGCAGGATTCCCATGCATTTTCTTTGAGGGTGGGGATCTGGCGGTAAGGTAAGCGTAGTGCAGCTAAATGAGTCAAAGGTGCCGAATTCAGGAAGGCGAATGGCATGATTTTGGCAAAGTTGGCGACATTTGATCTGTAGTTTTCTTTACATTTGTGTCGCAAAATCCATTCAGCCCCAGAATTACTGTTCCGATCTCTGCCCGGGCAAGCTTCCCTGATCCTCCCCAGGGTCCTTTCATCTCCCTCAGTTCATTCCAAAAAAAGAAAAAAAAAAACAATCCACTGGACTTTATTTCCAAGTTTGAAGACATTTCGCTTCCCATTCAGGAAGCTTTTTCAATTCAAAATGTCAGAAATAGCATTGAGTTCGAGGTTTTATATAGTAGCCCATCAAAACCTTGTTTTTGTTTTGAAAACATGCAAAGTGAAATGGAGAAAGGGGTCCACCCCTTTGGAATGGGGGTCGTTTGGCTTATTTTGTTAGCCTGCAATGCCCCAAACCCATCTAAGTGTCTGAAAGGAGGGTTGTTAAAGGTAATTGTTGGCCTGGCTGAATAAGCGAGGTCCTCCGCTCTCTGCAGCCCCAAATAGTTTCAGCGACTAAAACTTTCACATATTGAATAACTAAAATGTGCCTAAAATTATTTTTTCGACATGAAGACTAAGACTAAATCTAAGTTGGCTGCCAAAAACAACACTGTTATCACACACTTTTGACTCTTAGCTGGGAAAGCAACAAAAAATGCCTAATTTAACTGATACATACTAAACATTAATATATTTTTTCATGCATTTTATGGCTATTTAGAAAAATAACCAACAGTAAAATAAATGCTCTGCCTGACTATTAAGGCTCCTTTTATGTTTTTAAATGTAGGGTACAACCTCACAATTCACTGTCAGTAGTTAACATAACCAAATAATTCAACGGTTTACAAAATAAAGAAAGTAAACCAATTATTCATGCAAAGAACTCTCATAATGTGATAGTATTGGGGGGTCATACCCCCTTACAAAATATGCCCTATCAGCTGTTATTTACATTTTTACATCAAGAAAGAAGATTTCACAAATCGTCCCTATGTTAGGCAATATTTACTACTACAGTCCCAAGAAACATTGTAATGGTATAGTGTATATAGTGATCTGTTTCCCTAACTAGATTTTATCTGGTTGAACTGTGAGATATGCAGACTTACACATTCAACATTATTTATTTATTTTAATATATTTGTAAGAAAACTGATATTATGCCTGAAGTTAACTATTATAGAAGGGAATAAAATCAAATCAATTTGTGGGGTACTCTTTGTTGTTGGATATGTCCAAACAACATACTGATAGCACTTCTTTGTTGGTGTATGACTGGAAATCTAGACGTGATCATTGCCAAGGCCTGGAGTCAAGGTCATTAGCTCAACTCCCCCTCTGCTGAAATATGGATCGTCTGTCAGGAGGCCCCAGTGTCCGAGACCTGTCATTGTGAAAGATGAAGGGTTCCTTGCACTCTTCAATGAGCCATCCATGGAGAAGCCCGCAACCAACGACCCATGAGCAGAGGCACACCTTTCATCAGTGAGAGCGATGAGAGCAATGGGACAACTGCGTGTTTGGTTGGAGGCAGTGTGCATTTGACCCAAACCCTTTAAATACCCATCCCCCTTCTAAAGTAAACCATTTTTGGCTTTTTTTAAGGGCAAACACAGCTCTCCACAATGAAGACAAACTTATTTGTTAGCTAAAAAAAAATAAAAAATTAAGGTGTTGGGAAAATTTTTGTCCCGTTCTCTACCTCTTTGGATTTCTTATTTGTGACCTTAAATGTTTGAGGCCTTCAGAAAAAAAATAAAAAATAAATTAAAAAAAATAACTTTCAGATCAGACAAAAATAATCTGAGAAAAAGGGAATTGTTCTTTAGAAATTATGACTTAAGTTGTTGAAGGAAAAAAGGTTTCCCAAATAAACCGGGATTCATTTTAAAAATATAACTGCCCAACTTGATTGATCATTATGATTAAGCTCTTATTAAAGGATTTCTATAATTCACTAGCCATATAAAAACCTGATTACATTTAAACCTTTAGAATCATGATATCACTTACCTCTCTAGCAATACAAAATTGGCTAAAAGAATAATAATAATAAAAAAAAGAAATAATCACAAATCCATTAAGCCAAAAGAAAAAAGCACCAAAACAAGCTTTAACCTTGGTGTTGATGCCAACCTAGGGAAGCAAATGGGCTCAGAAACCACTCGAATGATGTTTTTCTTTTCTTCTAAAAATGTTAATCTTTATGATTATTAAAATAATTATGTGGCAAGTTAGCAAAACAGCATGGATTAGTTTCTAAGAACAGATGGATAGGAGATCCAGCCATCCTGAATTATGACTGATCTTCCTATGATCTGCCCTTTTTTTAACTTTGGCCCAGTCATCTTTCTGCCATTTATGCTTCCCCTCTTTCTGCATGTTTTATAACTCCACAGGCTACATTGCTTGCTCTGCCAAAAAAAAAGCATAAAGCTGAATGGCAACTTGAACAGCAGCATGCTGTCACAATAGGTACTTGTTCAAAAAATCCTGTAATGAAGATCCTGCAGAAAAACCCCTGACACTGAACTTAGTGCCTTAGATATCATACTTATCTTGCTATGTATGTTGGTATATCTGAGGAACCTTTTTACATGCATCACACAGTGAAGAAATATAGGTGTATCGGCTCTGAAGTGCTACCTTTGATGACCCTAGGCACATTTTGTAGACATAGCGGGAATAAGGTTATCAAATCTACACTGAGAGGGGAGAGGAAACATTTTGTTTTTTGCTTTAATGGCTACAATTTATGTGTAACTATTATGAACGAAAATATTTTGAATAATGTTATTTTCTCATTAGAAATCCATCAGGTTTTATAACCCCAGACCATCCTACAGTTGAACACATACAACCTAATGCTATGTAGCTTTGGCTAATCCCGCCCCCTGGCATTTTTTCCGATGAAACGAAGATCTATATGCTCCAACACCTAATTACTAGCTTTATTAGCCCAAAGGTTTCCAATTTTTTTATTTTATGTTTCTGCAAAATGTAATCTTGCTTTTTATGTTTCTTTTGGAGTAATGGCCTCTTCTGTGCTGAACGGCCCTTCAGCCGATCTCAGTACATAAAGACCTGGAAAGATCTGGTTTCAACTGTGTAATCCATGAGGAGGTTCTCTGGAGCTCTCCTACTAACTAAAGTTAGTGTGGCATCACACTTAAGTGGAGTTTATTTAATCTATCGCATTTTTAAATTGGGATTTTGCATTCCATCTCATTTTCTCAATGCTACCCCTCTTTATGTTTTAAAATTCACTACAAACTTAAAACAAAAAATAAAGGAATTAAACTACTGTCCCTCGCTGTGTTTTTTCCTGAAATAACTTTCTTTTACTATCCCTCATCAAGCCTTCTGAGTCTGCTCTTCATCCTCTGTAGCAGTAGTAGTCTCGGTGTGTGTAGTCAGTGCTCCAGGATGCTTTGGGCAGAAAAGTAGGCCAGGATTACTTTGGCTGGCTTGTCCCCAGTGAAGCGTGTGGAGCCTGTGTGTGCATGTTTTTGTGAGTGTGTGAAAGCCTGAGAGAGAGTGGGCATACCGGCCGGTCAGCCAGCAGTCAGAGCCGAATTGGGCATATGGAGTGTCAGTATTGGGCCAGCAGGTATTTTTCAACGTCTGCTCTCTTCTTCTTTGGTTAATATTTCCCTGTTTCTTAGCATGCTGGCTGCAAAATCATGTTTGCGCTGCCAGCGTATAGTATAGCCTCAGATGGAACAATATTTCCGTCAGATGGGCTTAATGTCTGTTCAGAATGTCATTTTTTACCTTTTTAGAAATGATCATTGCTTTATTTTTACATTAGTTTAAAAAGACTCAAAGGTAAACTCAGAAGGGTTGTCTCATATCCATAACACTTTTGTTTTAAATAGTAAAATTAAGAAACAGGATAGAAATTTTGAATAAAAATACAATAGTGATTTTGGGACCAAAATCAATAGCTTATTTTCTGAATTGTTACTTTTCCAATCCCTGATGTGATGAAAATTCTTACTATAATGGATAGTGTTAAGTCCAGAACCTTTGAAAAGAAAATTTTCCATCCATCCATCCTTCCGTCCGTCCGTCTGACCAGCTGTCTCACTGTGTGGCGTGGAGGCTGCAGTGCCTCAGACTGGAAGAAGGTAAGAAGAGTGGTGAGAACAGCAGAGAAGATCATTGGGGCTCCTCTTCCCTCCATTCAAGACATTTCATCCAACCACTGTGTGTCCAGAGCCCATAATATCACAAATGACCCCTCACACCCCCACCATGGACTGTTCTCCTTGCTGCCCTCTGGAAAGAAGCTTCGGAACATTCTATGCAGGTCCAGCAGATTTTGTAACAGTTTCTTTCCCACCGCCATCAGACTGCTGAACTGTTGAAAAAAAAACTATAAATCATGTTATAGACTCTGCATCACACATAACACCAAACCAAAAAATGCATATTTGCACCATATATATTAATGCTCTGAACTTCCATATCAATGCGTTTTTTTGCACCATGTTTTTCCTCTCACGCTGTTTACATTCGATCACTGCTGCACTTTATAGAATGGAAATGTTTTTTTACTGTCTGAAAAGCTGTACTATATGACATTTCATTTTGTTGTCTAAGTCTACAAAACATAGTCCCTCCAACCTGTCCTGGGTCTCCCTCTGGGTCTCATCCCCGTGGAAAATGCCCAGAACACCTCCCCAGGGAGGCGTCCAGGAGGCATCCTAACCAGCAACCTCATCTGGCTCATCTTGACGACTTTTTGTGATACTCTAAAAAGACCTTACCTGCCTTGTAAGATTTAAAAAAAAATTGATAACAATGCAACTGAGCCTTTGAAGTTTCTTTTTTGCAATTTGGATAAAACCAACAAAAAAGATGATGTAACCAACATAATTTGGAGTTATCCAAATTATATTGGTTATTAATTAATTAATTAAGTGAAATACCTTTTGTCAATGCCATAAATATTTTTAACTTTAAAAAATTTTCAATTTCAATTTTCAATTTCAAAAGGCTCCTTGGATCAGTTTGGAATCTATGTGTCCTATACACAAATTTTATAATGTGCTTCTCATTCAATAGAATATGCAAAGTCAATGTCCTTCTTTGTCTTCTGCTCTATTGTTTGTCTTTTAATAAAAAAAAAACTCTTCCAATTCTGAAGATGTTTGTGCAAATCATCACATATAATGTAATATAAGCTAATTAAAAATTATAAAAAAAAATAAACAACTGTAAATGTAATAGTTATCAAAAGCTCGGTTGGATTTTAGTCAGACCAAGTTAACTTTAAGATAAAGCAAAATAGAAAGGTTTACTTATGAGTAAAAATCTAAACATTTAATCCAAACTTTGGTTAAAAAAATAAATTAAAAAAGGCTTTTTACCAATGAGATAGCTGCTTATTGCTATGGCAAAAATGATTTTAGGTTTAGGAATAGGTTTTTCTGAATGCTGTTCACAAACTGACCCTCATTTTTCAATCTCATCGCCTCAAACTTTATTGCTCTCTTAATTAGGTTGCAGAGGACTGCTTATGGCTGCAGGGACTATATAAGTACAGTCAATGTGTGCATGCACACCTTCTCACATTATGATTATGTGTGTGTGTGCATCTAGGCATGTGGATGTGTGTGTAGGATTGTAAACATGCTAATCTATCACCTCTGTGTATTGAATGGTATGCCTGGAGGTAGCAAAGCTCTGATCTATGAGCAATGGTTGCTCTGGAGAACAATTCATGCCAAAACTAAATTCCCCCCTGTTTTGTCTGCTCTCACAGCTCACTCCACATCCATCCTGAATCTTATTTCTACTTGTATTGGTATCATGCTGCTTTTTTTTTGTATTAAAAAAACAAAACCAAATCTCCATGTCCACTAGTCATCAGTGTACATTTAGTGGTGGCTATTCATCCTCTGGATATAAGAAGATATTAATTGAAACCAAAACAGTGTGTAACATTATTGCACAGAATGAATTTTAGCTGTAAAAAATATTTTCTTTTTAGTTTTAACAAATAATTCATAATGATTTATATGATGGCCAAACCCATGGCCATACCTTTAGTCTGTACCATGCATACATTTTCACCTTTTTATGCGTTAATCATTATATTTACACTTTAGTTTGCAATAAAACTTTATTCTGAGTTTAAGTACATACAGCTGTGTTCTATAATTTGTTATTTTTTTATTCGTTTTAATTACCCTTATTGTGTTATTGGTCTGATCAGCCAGTCTATACTCTTTTGTGTAATTTCTTGGTTAGGACAGTTATTAGTGAGGGCAAAATGACTCTCAAAGCTTTGAATCATTTTGAACCATTGTGTCATAAAATGGTTTACTACCCAAAGCTTCATTCAATTCCCTTGGGTGGCATCTACTGACAGCAGTGATTGTTAAACTAAAAGTCCTAAGCATGTGATGCATTGCTTCTGTATATGTTATATGTGTGTTTTTAGTACCTCATTAAAGTTTTTAGTGACTTATCCATGAAACAATAATTCATAAAAAATGGGAACATTTTTGGTTTCACATTCATGTTTTGTGTGCTAGGTGTATTGTGTTTTTGGACACGGTGCTTGGTGTAATAAAGAGGGTGCTTGTGTTACTTCAGGTGTTTTTATTCAAGAAAAGTCTTTTTTGAACAATAGCAGGACTTAAGCTTTTTTGGTTTTCTTTGGAAACAATTCCTTAACAATGCTCTTTAACAGAGAAGGCTGCTGTGATAAGGTAATGTTTAACTGGGTGCTACAGATTTGGAGCGAGAGTTTTTTGTTCTGTCCAATATTTCAATGGATCCTCTGTTCGGTCCTGAGGAGCAGATAAGTAAGGCTGCACCTCCGCTATAGCACCTATAAAACTAATATGACAAATGGTTATTAGGTTATTTGATGGCTTAAAATTCAAATATTTCGACACATGGAATGCCTCAATGTTTGCTCCATGAGAGGATGATACCAAAATACTGCATATCAAAAACGAGCTCATCATAACATATAATACATGCAGAGAGGGGACTTGAACCAGCGCTTGAGCCATTGTTTTTGTCCCTTATGTCCCTAAAAGAGCACTACACTCTCAATCTGCAGGTTTGCTAGTGGTTCCTAGAATTTCTAAAAGTAGAATAGAAGGCAGATCTTTTAGTTATCAGGCTCCTCTCCTGTGGAACCAACTACCAGTTTTAGTCTGTGAGGCAGACACCCTGTCTACTTTTAAGGCTAGGCTTAAAACTTTCCTTTTTGATAAAGCTTATAGTTAGAGTGGCTCAGGTTATCCTGAGCTATCTCTATAGTTATGCTGCTATAGGCTTAGGCTCCTGGAGGATATAAGGACCCTTATTTCATCATTCTGCTTCTATCTCTATTCTCCCACTCTGCAGAATCTGTTAGTTCAATCTCTAATATTCTGCTCTCTCTGCTTTTTCTCATAGTAGCTTTACCTTGTCTGACTTTGGAGATTGGCCTGTTTTTCAGTGTAGTCCTGTTTCTCTTACTGTGACTGGCTGGATGTGCTCTCTTTATACATGGGAGTAGGCTTGGAGCTTGTCTGTCTGGCTGTGTGTTTCCTAGACGGGGTCGCCTTTTACAGTTGCCCTTTGTATCTCTGCTTCTGTCTCCTTGAACCCCAGTCAGCCTCAGCAGATGGCCGCTCCCACTGAGCCTGGTTCTGCTGGAACCTGGTTTCCTCCTGTTAAAAGGGATTTTTTTCTCTCCACTGTCGCTACAATCATGCTTAGTGTGAGGGATTGCATTCGAGTCAATGAGTCGATGCAATCAACTGGTTTTCCTTACATAGAAAACTCAATTTGACTGTATGATCTGGTGATCTGTAAATTGCCTTGAGATAACATGTGTTCTAAATTGGCGCTATATAAATAAACTGAACTGAATTGAAATTGATTATAGTTTTGCTTTAGTTAAATTCTGTCCTTTTTTAAACTATTTTATGACCCTGTAATTCATGATTTTTGGATGTTTGGCTTTTTGATTAAAAATAAAAACCCAATTCCTTTAACGTATGCTTGTTAGCTTGGTCCCTGACAAATTCTTATAACAATAACCTCATGACATTTTTAGCCACCGCATACATATACAGGTTCCCACAATCTTTAGTGACACATTGTAATGGCCAGGCCCATCTCATTGAGTTAAAAAAAAATACATAATCTCTTCATGTATTCTTTGTGACACATGCCTTTGTTCTCACCTTTATATGTTTTGGGTTTTAAAACGAAGCGTTCAGCTGTTCGCAGCATTCGATTAACTTTTGTTTTTTACTGGAAGGCTGTATTTCCAATTTGATCGGTGTTATTTATGTGTTTATCAGTCATGTAATGACGTAAGTAAGGCTAAAGGCTGTTTGGATTCAGCACAGTTTTCAATAGTGCTCTTACTATTGACCCAATGAAAGATGAAGGGATGGTCCCAGAAACATGAGGAGGATCTACAATTCAAGGTATTCAGATCAACTTTTTTTTTTTCTGGCAGAGGTTCTACTACAACTAACTGTATATGCTTCCTTCACCTTATAGACCTAAATACTGGCTGAAATCAAATATGTTTAGCTGTTTTTTTCTTCTAGACAAAGCTATTAAAGGAGCAGCAAGGCCGTTAATGTTTTTACTTTTTTGTAGCATTGATTATACTCCTGGATGAGTGTTTGTGAGTAAGCCATTCATATTAAGCCTGGTCCTGTCGGAAGCTTCTTCCTTTTAAATGGAAGTTATCCTTTCTGCTGTCTCTGCAGGCATGCACAGTATGAACAATTGCAGCATTGTCAGTGACACAATACAAGTGACTGTCCAGTTTAGTGACTCAACGTAATCTGCTGAGTTTTCTTAAAAAGAAGGTTTTTTTTTTAAATTAAACTGACTTAACTTCATTTTTTAAAGAAATAGGATCAATAAGACATGAGTGTAGTTGACTTGGAATTTGACTGTAAGATTTAACTGAATTGACTTCATTTTTCTATATGGTGCCTTTTGAAATCTTTTGTATTTTGTAAGAAATATAAATAAACCAAGAAACAGAAGTTTATCTACTACTATCTATGGTATGACAAAAACCTGTTTTACATTTAAACAGATGATTTTCTAATTGAAACAGTTGCCAACCCCAACATTTACTTTAGAAAAAGAATTATTATCCCAAAAAGAGAATATTGACTCAGAAGCTGCAATGCTGCCCTTAATATAACCTCCTTTACTTTATCATCAATTGGAAGTCACGTTTAGGGTGTTTTCTTTTAGTTCATAGTGAAACATGATTGAAACCTGAAAGTCTGGCTCTAATCAGGTGAAAGTGTTTAATATTGGGATGCAGAGCTGCCCAGGTGAAAGTGTTTAGTGCTGAGTAATGCAGCCTGGCTTTAGTCTCCTGCCTCTCCAGCTGGGCATGATTACACTTTCTCCCTCTTTTTGTGATTGCTTCCCTATGTTTGGGCCGATCAGTCAAGAAAAGCACACATTATATCATTTACAGTATATACTGTTCTTTTTTTTCGTTTCTAACTGTAGTTGTGTGTTTTTTGTTTGGGGCTTTTCTACATGGAACCATACTTTATATACTTTCATTAAATCTGTTTACAAAACAAATTATCTTAAAAGGCTGAAAATGAAATGAATTTTAAGCATATCTAATAAATTTGTGATCAATAAAAGTGTATTCTTTTTTTGTGTCTGCCTCTGCTTATCCCCTATATGTAAAAGAAAAAAAAAAAAAAACGTATTCTGCATACATGTCCTGCATACAGGATGTTGCAGCTCTAGTATTTTGGAAAAGCCTGCCTTGCGTCAACATCCAGCCTGTAGCTTTCTGCTGCCTAATTAACCAACATTTTACCCAGGGCCTCCTCTGCACTGATGGGGGATAAGCTTGCCTATGACACAGTAAGGCAAGCGTGGAGGCTCCTAATCATAGGCCCTGCAAAAGAGGCTGGAAAACACCTGTCTGGAGTACAGGTGTTCCCCACAACACATGGCAGCACTTTTTAGTCCCAGCACTCTTTTGCAGGTCTCTCAGTGTTATTCTCCTTTTCCACTATAGTCAACTTTTATTTCTGGGCTCTTCTAAAACGCCACACAATTTACTTCTCCAAGCGCAAAAATAGTGCATTATTTTCTGTCATCATTGCTTATATAAACAGGATATATGCTAAATTATTATCACCATTATTATCTTATCTCCTTTGGTTTTGTTGGTGGATAAACAGGGCTAATCTGGAGAAAATTATTCAGACCCCTTTACTCTGATACCCCCACTGGTCACCCAGCCCAGCCAAGGGTTGTTTTTATGTATACAAGTAGTTCTTCCTCAGGTTAAACTTTTCGCAGTGATTTTCTTCCATAAAAAAAAAGAACAGAAGGTGTCCCCTGTTTGTTTTCCATTGAGTCCTTTTTTTTGGCATGGCACAGTCCACTGGTGAAACTCTTCAACCTTACTGAGGCATTGTGTCTGTTCGATACCTGGACTGGGTCCTTTGAGAGTCTTGAAAAGATTTGCTATGGATTCAAGAGGTCCAGCCTTCACTGAAATGTCACCGCCCCTCACTGAGCTTACGCTCTGTCGCCTAGCAATCTTGACATTTGAACCTCTCACTACTGTTTGGAATTCTAATGAAATTTTTCAAGGAGTTTCAGCAGCAGTACCATCATTGCAGATATCAGAGTTATACATTGCAAAGATATTGGATGCTGTACTTAACTCTCAGCCAAAACCATTTACGTATATAGGGACAGACAAAACCTTTCAATAAACCAAACATTACCTGCCCCATATCTGACTCATTAACTCACTATAAAACTGCATTACAATATTCACCACTCTTGAATGCCATTTCCCTTTTTCCCATGAGCATGAAGCAGCCGCTTTGCTTGGACTCACATTGGATCACGGGATACTCAAGGCTACGGAGGATACATCAGACCTGTCTACCAAAACGCGGAAAAAGAAGTATGCATTTGTCCACCGCATAACAAGGAGTCTTCCAATCCGAACAGGCCATGGCATTGCGCTATTACATAATCGGCCAATGAATTTGGCCTTCAGAGGACCCAGCTAAAGAATTTGAAATTGTCTATCCTCCCCATGTGGTGCATTTGCTGCTGTGGGACATTTGAGCATCACACAGAGGAAGCTAAACTGCAGGAAATTTTCATACGAACAAGTTCATTCATAAATAATTCATACAAGGGATTTAGGAGAGAATGTCGATTTATAATCTTTCAGGTACGAACAAATTTTACAATTTTCTAGGCTAGACGTAGAACGGTTGCGCAATAGGTTAGCTTTGATCCAAATGGATGGATGCTTAATCCCAAGTGGGGTCTTGAGGGGTGCTGGTGCCTATATCCAGCTGTCAATGGGTGAGAGGCGGGGTACACCCTGGACAGGTCACCAGTCCATCACAGGGCAACACAGAGACTTTGTTAAATGACCACATTTGTTTTTCTTAGAAGTAACTGTCCATTTTATTAGGCTACATCATTATATATTATGCAGCTCTGCAATTATAAATAATAAAAAAAAAAATATATATATATATAATTGATTGGTCAATAGAGATCGATGACGTGACATGAGCACCCCTGTGAAATGCGATTCATTTTGGCAGGTAGCAGCAGGTAAGAAAGCGTTTCTGCACGGTTGTTTTGAAGCTCGTCTCTCCCGGATATAGAATTAATCAAAGAAATGGTAAGGAGTTCCTGCGTTATAAACTATCATAGCCCTTATCATGGCCACCATGACAAACAGACAAAGGACTAAGCTTAATCATTTTCCAATATGGAATCAAAACAATACATGCTAAGTCATGGAGGTAACAAAGAGGTGAAGCATGAATAAATAGCAGCAGTAAGAACATCAAAGAACACCAAACATCACCTTAAATGAAATGCCACCATATATGATGGAGTGTTGGAAGCATTTTAAAATGGTAAGTGTAATCAAATATCCCAGTCAGTGTTATATTAGGTTAGAGCTAGCTTTATTTCCTTGGTAGAAGAGACGTGTTGTGGTTGGGTTCCAGCTACCAGCTGTTGTTAGGCAAGCTAACATGAACTTAACCTTACAAAGTAAACTGTTAACATGGAGCCCAGATGCACATTGATGATTTAAAGTTGTTCCTTGTGTTAAAGGCAAATTACATGTTTGTTAGTTTTTTTTTTCCTTTTCCTTTACAGGTAAACCAACCTATGAAGTGCTTGTAGATTAGCAGATATGGTCTGGAGATGGAGATAGGCGAATCACTGTCCCCCAGACATCCACAGTTATATTTTTTATATTTATATTTATTTAAAACAAAGCGGAGTGTGTATGACGTCATCCACACGCCGGACTGGAGTTGTGACAGAGACCCCGGGGAAGAGGCGGCTATGCTCTACCCCTTGTACTCATTTGGCTTGCTAATCTGAATGGTTCAATTCCATTTCGAGAGAGAGATTATCTGTGGTAGTAGCACTAGACATCTTCCAGGCATGTGAGTAAAACTAGCAGCAGTTCAGCGGTTAGGACGAATGAATGGTAGCCGGTGCGCGCGGATGACGTCATACACACTCCACTTTGTTTTTAAAAGATATAAATATAAAAAATATAACTGCGGATGTCTGGGGGACAGTGATTCGCCTACATGTTATAAATGCTGGGGTACCATAAAGAATAAATTATGACCAGTTTAGTTTGTGCCTTCAAGTCGTTTGCCCATAGGACGACGTTACTTGGATAAAACAGAATATCTTCAGAACGGCTCCATATGTCACAAAAGCCATATGGGTGAGTAGAACATGATGTAATAATGCAAAACCAAGGGTCCAATGTAAAAAAAAACGGTGTTCCCCTTTAACTGTTTCTCTCCTTGAGAGTGCCACTGAGGGGTTGTTGCAGACCCAATGTCACAAGTTGCAGTAAGCAAATGCCCACTTTCACCACATGCTCCATCCAGCAGGAGTGAATCCTAAAAAGTCAATGACTAAATGCAATCAGCTGGAAAGTGTTTAACCAAGCTGTCTGTATGTATGATTTGATTGAATTGTCTCTATAATGTGCCTAGAGATGATGTGTTGTGAATTCCCCTGTTGGGATCCAGAGGTCTGCCCTCCAGAGGGCGATGTGGATCCCTTTCTGAGGGGTTCTGCTGTCTGTTGGGATCCAGAGGCTTGCCCACCAGAGGACGCCGGTGATCCCCATCTGCTCATTAAGCTCTCCCTACATAAGCTGGAGGAGAGCTCCACTCTGAGCCGGATCGTTGAACTAAGTTATGGTTAGCAAGCCTGAGCCTGTCTGCATCCAATAAACTATTGGACTTTTATCCTGCCTCTGTGTGTGTGTTCTGCATTTGGGCTAGTAATCCTGCCTGATCATGACATCCCCCTTTGTACATTTTTACAAAACTTATAAAATCAATACTTACAGTATGTTATTTATGTTAGTTAGAATAGTAACTTCCAGTAACAAGATACATTATATTCCTTACTGTATTTTCACTTGACCTTTTATTCGTTTCACTTCAGAATATTGCATGACTTAGCATTAGCCTGTCTTTTTAAATCAAAATAAGATAAGATTGCTAATTTTGCATGGTGTTGTGTCACTGTGTACTGAATATATATGGGGCTCAAACTTTTTGTTTTCATTTCTAGAGACTTTAAGAGCAATGAGCTGCTTAATGAAAGTTCTTATTTCCTAATTAAAGTTCTTCACAGAATCTTCATCACCATATCGTCCAATAATGGTGTTGCTTCTTTAAGGGCATGACGAATATTTGAAACGAATTGGAAGAAAAGATTAAAAAATATATATCTTTTTGTTATCTTTGATATTTTGCCACAAACACTTATCTATTGTTTGTGGCAAACACTGTTTTTTTTTTTTTAACTTAGCTGTGAAACGGAAAGTCACTGCTTTTAAATAATATTAGAAGTTTTTTTTCTAGAATATTACTGTTTATACCTGCAGTGCTTTTATTGACTGACATCATAGATTTCCTGTATTGAAGGCAGTTGTTCTCATAGAGAGCTTATACATGCAAGTTCTCACTCAATGCTCTTAAAGCTTAGTTTCCTTCCTCTGTTCTTTTGTCTTCATTGGAAACAGCCTGTATCTTGCTTTTCACTGAAGGAAGCAGTGCATGGATAACATGGTTATGCTGTTACTGATGCATAAAGCTGCGTGTCTGGTTCTTGTCAAGACCTTGCCACCAAAGTCAATTTGCCCATGCCCTGGCAGAATGTAATATTTCTTTAATCAGATCAACACGGAAATTGCATCGGTAGGCTGTATTGATACGAGAGGAAATAATTAAACTCAGGGCTCCAGGAATAATTTCACCCGCCAAGCATTACTGTAAAGCCCTGAAAAACAAATCTGTCCTGTCTTCCCTCTTTTTGCAGGATGAGATAAAGAGGAAACCAGGAATGCAGATAGATGGATAAGGTTTCATTGACTCTGCCTCTGTTTTCCTTCCATCCTTTCAGCAGGTTCTGGTTCTGCATTGATGCCATCGAAAGAAAACGGTTTCAGGATGTACAATTTAGCGACTTGAGGACTTAATTTTGTCATTATAATGTAACAGAGGAGCTGAATTTCTGGAATAAGCTTTGTAATATGTCCATTTGTTGCCTGTTGTTTACTGTCCCACGCACTGTAAGTTTAACTGTGATACTCAAATGAATCAAATCAAAGACCCCTTTAATGCCTGCTTCTCATTGGGCAAGGATCTTTACCTCCTGAGCTTACAGCCACAGCCTTTTCTTTACCTGTATGACCCCTGCTTTAACACCAGCAACAACACGGGTCCTTCTTTGTTTCCTTTGTTATTCTTTTACAGATTAAGGATAGCTCTTAAAATGACTTCTTTGACAATTCTTCTTCAATCTATTGCATTTTCTTTTCCTCGATGTTCACAGATGTACACTCCTTTTCCCCTCTCATTGTGACTCCGTAACGTCCTCATATTCCATATCCCAACTGTCCTTTCTCTCCACGCATCTAAACTGTTTTGGCTCAAACTTTTTAATTTTAAACTACACTGAGCTGTCTCTATAAGAAACTAAATTTTAAACTGCTGATATAACATTTTTTTTAACTGCTGCCATCTGATCACTTTTAAATTGAAATATTTGCACACAATATTTAAAAGATAGTCAAACATTAAAGTCAGAGCTCCGAGGAGGACGCCGTCTCTGCTGCTGCAGGAAGCTCCGAGGAGGACGCCGCCTCTGCTTCTGCAGCTCAGCAACAGGCTCAGACGGGGTCACCCACTGTGGCTCTGAATCAGGAACTGAGGAGGCCGTCGATTGCGGCTCCGCATCAGGAACTGAGGAGGCCGTCGATTGCAGCTCCGCATCAGGAACTGAGGAAGCCGCCGATTGCGGCTCTGCATAAGGAACACCAGAAGCCACCGACTGTGGCTCCGAATCAGGAGCACCGGAAACCACCGACTGTGGCTCTGAATCAGGAACACCGGAAGCCTCCGACTGTGGCTCCGAATCAGGAACACCGGAAACCACCGATTGCGGTTCCTAATCAGGAGCACCGGAAGCCACCGACTGTGGCTCCGAATCAGGAGCACCGGAAGCCGCCGATTGCGGTTCCGAATCAGGAACAGAAGAGGCCGCCGATTGCGGCTCCACCCCAGGAGCAGAGGAGACCACCGATTGTGGCTCCACAGGAACACAGGAGCGGAGCGCTGACGGAGTATATGGAAACTGGGGGTAAAGGAGGACAAATACACATCCTTCTGGATACGGGGCCGGACGCCGGACGGTGCAATGAAAATCCGGACTGTCCGCCTTAAAGCCATCTGGCCACCCTACATG
>NW_015151022.1:270786-273523 GCF_000732505.1 Cyprinodon variegatus | reverse complement strand
CTTCTTCTTCTTGTTTACTACTGGTGGTTGGCTTTGGTCGCAGTACCGCCACCTTCTGCTCTGGAGTGTACACGCTTTGCCTATGAGAAAAAGGAGCAGCGCATAAATTGAATGCAACACACGCGAATGGAACCGAGACAGTCGAACCGAATGGTTCGGACGGTTTTCATAAACCGTTCCATCCCTAATATATATATATAAATTTGGTGTTCTTAGTTTAATAACTGTTGCTCTAATCTGCTTACTTACCAGGGTTTTGTGCCGTTCACCTCTGGGTGGCTCCTGGATCGGCTGTTAAAATCAAGTTATCCCAACCTATTTAGTGACCTAGGCTAGGCTATCAGCAGAGCTATTAATTATCAATCAAGAACTATTTATCTCTGTTTATTCAAACTCTCACCAATGGAGGGTGGATCTGGCCTGAGTGATAAACCATCATTTGCATGAAGCACAAACAACTGCAAGTTAAAACAATTATGTCTTTATTCTAATAATTCAGGAATACAGAAATCTAACATCTATGCAAAAAAATACACGCTATTAGAAAATAAACACAAGGTAGACTAAATGACTAGCTTTGAAAGAAAAAGAACTAAATCCTAAGAGTCCGTTTAAGTCGGTTCTGAGATTGTCCAAGATAAGCCAGTCTTTTATGCACAGTCAACAAGGCCGGTCAAAATGGAGGTCTTCTACCATGTGGTCTGGAGTGAGGTTGTAACAGACTGCAAAATGCCGGATCGTGATCATGTGACTTAAGGGGGAGGTGGACTACAATAGGTGTATTTTAACTTGTGAAGTCACAAAATCGCTGCTCCTAACATGTGGTTGCACACGGTTCAAAATTCAAACAGACCCTCAGCTGCTCTACTACACTAACCTCAGAACAAAGGGGAAAAAAAGAAAATCAAGATGAGCGAAACACACAATTCACACGCAGCCAGCCACACCACATTCATTCCCAATATTAAAATCTGAGCTCTTTGTAAACCTTTCATTTTAACATCAGCATCAAGAGTCCTAAAGTTCAAATCAAAACTGTCAGGAATCCAGTTTGTGTAGTCTGTTGTTTTGTGTTTGTCTCTCCCTCCACCACGAGGTGTCGCCCTGTCCTCGTTGGTCCTCCCTGCACACCTGCGTCTCGTTGGATCATTACCTGGAGGAGTACTTAAGCAGTGGACTGTCACTACCTCGAGGCCAGAGTGTTTGCCAGTTTTGGGTACTCTAGCCAAGCTGAGTTTAGCTGAGTCTAACTGTGTCTTTGTTTTCACTGAGCCTAACCTTGTTTTTCGTCTTTGCCTTTTCGACAGGAAGCCTTCCTGCAAGCTCGATGTTTTGCCTTCTTCCCCTGGAAGGATTGTTTGAGTTTCACACTGAGCAGGGGATTAAACTCCAGATTTTCCGTTCAAGTCCTCCTGGATTTCCTAGTGACAGTTCGCTCTTATACTCCTCTGGGTCCAACGAAAGTCTACCTGTCTGCTCTCCAACCAGTCCCCTCTTCACTAGATCAACCCATACCGACTGGATTTGAAGCAAGGAAACCCCCCAAATGTGAGTCCCTTGCTAGCATAATCCTTATGGCATCCAAGATTCCCACGGTACCCGAACTCACCTCTGTGAACTTCCCTCCTTCCTTCCAGTTCCGGTTCACCAGCCCTCTGAGTACCAGATCCAACCCCTCAACCCTTACCACAATAAACCTGTTAAATCTTTGCCTTGCTCTTTAAGTGGTTCTCTGCATTTTGGGTCAGATCCTTAAATAAATCATAACAAAAACATTGAAAAAACCTGACTTAACTAGTTCACCCAAACTTAGCACCTAATTTAAAACATCAAATTGAGTTATGGAAGGTTTTACTGTAAGATGACTTGCAGTCCGGGTGAAGGAGGAGGAAGGGCAGCTTTGGGTTCCAGCTCGACACAAGTCCGTTCAAACAGGGTCGATTATAAGAAGAATCTGAGATCAGTCTGATGCAACAGCAGAGGAATTTGATGGGCTTTTCGAGGTTATGTTTTTTCTGAGGGCGTCCCCACTTGATTAAACTGTGAAACACTGCAACTGGCGGCGCAGTGTTTTACGGTTTAGAGGCTAACTGCAGAGGATTGAAGCAGCATGGTGGAGGAACAGATAAGTTAGCCAGGGAAACCGAGCGCTGCATGTGGGGGAGAGGGTACGGGTGGCCAGAAGGAGGACAGCGGTACTTTGGAGAAGCTGCCTAGAGACAGCATGGAGAGGCTAACTGTGGGAGATGGAAGGAACACATCCAATGATCAGGGAAGCATGTAGGTGGACAGTGCAGGGGAGCAGAAGAGAGATGGCAGCAGCTGTCTGGTGTACTGGAGGTAGGATCCCGAAATAGTCCTTCTAGGGCTAAACTAAAACTGCTTTTTTAAAAGCCACCTAAAAAATTATTAAGAGCATTCCTCACTTCATTCTTTGTCTACATTATTTTCTCTATTATCTGTTTTGATTTAAAGAACTCCTCTCCACTGCCTCCACTAAAACAGTGGTCAATTCATGGTACATTTTTATCTCCTATTTTTTTGACTACGTATAAAGTAATATAATGTCAAAGCCTACTACACACGTAGGTCCACTTTGACTGTTGACTCCAGGTTTTTTTAAAATGCAGATCCTTCATAAAGCTTGTACCCTAGCTGATCTTTTTGGTCTTTACTCTGTTGGGATACAATACGTGCATTATCTACCTCTTAGGCCTGAGTACTAATTTCTGAATTC
>NW_015151022.1:265113-270525 GCF_000732505.1 Cyprinodon variegatus | reverse complement strand
TCAACTTTGACTTCTGCCCCCTGGTGGTTAAGACTAATCCACAGAAAAAAGCCACCCTTTCGTATACGCCGCATGGTTTAAAGTGTGGGAAAAAAGTAGCAGCTTATTTTCTGGAGAGTAAGTTTATAGCCCTTTCACCATTGAAATGTGTAACGCATAAATGAAACAAATATCTACCTAAAACGTTCAAGTTTTTTGCATAGATGCAGGTACTAATTATTAGCTGGATAGTTGCTGAACTGGATCATTTCTTAATCTATTCTCTTTTCTACTGTATAACAGCATTTAAATAAAGGTTAAATAAATAGAGGGTAATACCTTATAGAAACTACACTGTTACGTAATTAGTACCTATATGAACGTCCGTTTGTTAGATATAATGTTTACAGTTGACAAATAAGAAAAAGTCCTATTGCAAACAGATAAAATACAGTTGTACAGAGCATGATGATGAAGGCTTTCTTGGCTCGCCTTATTTCTCCTTGCTGAGGCAGCCCAGCGTGAGGAAAAGCTTGTTAAAACCCTAATAGTAGCTATCAAAGGCTATTGATTATCTTTCCCGCCCTGTTTGGGTGACAAAGTGAGCATTAGTTGGAGCCATGGAGAGCTTCTTAAGACATGTTTCCTCAGGGACCGCATGGTCTCCAGGGCTGTGCGCTCCTGAGATCACACACACACACACACACACGCATGCATACATTCCCCCTTCCAACCACACATACTCATCCATCCATGCTTACTGTTTTCTCTTATTTCAGCGCAAACACACTACCATCTATTCACCCTCCTGCCACCAGATAATCCATTTTACAGGCAGGGATCAAACATTGAGCCCTCTGGCTCTGTGCTGCACTCACTACTGTAACACACTCATTACATCTACCTCACACACACACACACACACACACACTAGCAAGATGTCATAAACTTTTGTTTTTTCTGTAGAGTACATTAGACCAAATTTAGTGGGTTATCTTTTATTTCTTTGCTATATGAGTTAATCAAATATTATTCTAATTTGAGAACAGAACAGTCTGCACTCTGCTGATGTAAAGACTATATTTAACTTCCCATTCCAGGGTTTCTGAGTCATCAAGTATAATATTGTGGAACATGGACACAGGTTAATTAAAATCATTTATCCATAAAACTTTGAACCAACCAAATAATTAACTGCTTTTCAAATATTTCCAGATTTGGGGCGGGTTAAAATGAAACATTAAGTGTTTTCTTTACTTCATCAAGCCTGTAATAGTTGGGCTCATCTGCCTATTGTGGTGTTTGGAAGACTTTGTTCAGTTCTATTTGAATAACCTACAACAAAACAACACAGAAGAGATTTGTTTTCATTTAGATGATTGAGACATAAACTAAAAATCTTAATGTGTGAAGTTTTCAATGCTTTTAAAAAAAAAGTATTTGCAAATTGCCTTTTCACAATTATTTACTGAGAAACTGCACGCATGTTGAAAAAACAAAAATGTGTTATTGTACAGCTTTAAAAACAGAGACATTGATTTAACTCTTATATAATTTATTTTTAATTATTATCACAATAAAATCTTGGATTGTACTGTAAAACAGAGCATTGAAATTCTCCATCATGACATTTTCTACCTTTAGATCAGCGGTAGCTCCAGTACTTTAGGGCTGATGCGCTTTTAATTGAATCAAGTAGTCAGATGATTAACAGCATTCTAGAAAAACTGACTGTGTATTAAGGAGATAATTTAGCCATTTGATTCAGGTGTGTGCGGATACAGGCCCTCGAGGACTGTTCTAGATATATAGTTTTTAGATATAGACTCATATGCTTGTAGTTGTTGTCTATTGAGAAATGATTCTATTTGCAATGCCTATTTCAAGTATTTTAAACAACGCTCAAATCACATTTTGTCTAGTAAATTACAAGGCTATAAACCCTCCAATATAAATGACTCTCCTGCTGTAGGGTACAGCAAAGAAAAGACAGTACTGGTCAGAAGTTAATATCCAGTCATTAGGACTGTCGTAAATTATTGTTTTAAAAGGGAAGTGGTATCATAGTGGTTGGAGCATTGCGCTTGAGTCCCAGAGGTTTTGAGTTCAAGTCCCACTCATTTTCATTTCAAGGACTCTTGGTCCCTGATATATCAACTTTTTGCTATATCATTACTGTAGATCACTACTGTAGATCACTATTGTAAAACTGCACATCTTATGCAGCTCATGGGTTTGTGACCAAGGTTTATTGATTGTTCAGTAGTGGGGATTTGACTTCAAACCCAGGTCAAGATCTCTAAGGGGAACGAGAGGCTTAAATAACAGTTAGAGATTATTTTTAAGCGACTCATTTTAACAACATAACAACAACAGTGTCTTCAGTAAGAGGNAAATGCCATTCACCAACTTCTTCTAGATTTTATTAAATATATGTTTTATTTTGGATCGTTCAGGGTGTGTCACTCTTTCAATTTGTAATAGTATTTTCAATGACGTGTTTGTGTTATAAACCGGTGACTGGCAACACTGCACTTAATAAAACTTGTCAGCAAATGAAGATTAAATGTTACTTGGAACAAAATACAATATACCTTGATCAGCCCCTTAAAAAGAGGATTAATTTGCTCTTCTCTTGAATAAGCAATCCTCTTGGTCTGTAATTATTGAAGTTCCATTTTGGGTTAATTATGGTTATTAGCATCATACATTCAAAGTGAGGGTTAATTTTGACAGAAGTAGCTGAAGATTAAAAGAAACAAAATGGGAAGAAATAAAACGCTCATATGAGTCTTTAAAATGAACAAATTATTTGGATTTGAGGAGAGAAAATTGATAGATAACAGCAGGAAAACAGCTGAGGAGGGAACAATTATTCTAATGATGTGAGAAACACAGATGTAGCAAATTAGATTTAGCCTAGCTTAGGCTCTTGTAGGCTGCTGGTGCAGATTTTGGTATGTGCCTGAGTAAAACATCAAGTGTAGAACATGAAGCAGTTTACTGGCACTCCTGTTAATTAAGGATAAAAAAATATATATATAAACTAGTTAGTTTTCATTGCAGCAATCTCACACTGAACTTTCAGAAACTCAAAGTTTTTAATTGGGCAGATAAACTGGCATTTATCTGTTTAATAATGAAAAAGGCATCTCCAAATAAATGAAGAGGTTTTTTTTGTGCTAGTTTTTTATTAACAAAATGATTGTTTCTTAGATATTTCTGCACTGATTTGGGCTTTTTTGTACTATTTTACCACAAGCACAAATTACTACTTATTTTAGGTATTCTTTGGTCAATAAAATGTGTTGCTTCTTATTTTGCCATTGCACTGAAAATTGTCTGATGCATTTAACCCATCCCATTGAAAACAGTGAGTAACTTGTGGAACACAGGTAGCCTTGTGGGTTAATTTTTCCCTTTTCTTCCAACAGGACATTATAACATGCTTGCTAACAGAGCTCCCATTGCTTTTAGAGGCCAGGGAAGCCAACAACAACACAGATCCTGTGCTGTTCTTGTCATTAATCACATTGGTTTGCATTGGTTTGAGTTTCTGTTTATTGCACTCACTTGTTTTCCATGCTACCACTTATCACTGGTATTTAGGTTTCTGTTTCTAGCTAGCTTCTCTGTCAGTGTCCTCCTTTCTTGGTTTCTTCATGTTCTGTAAGTCTTACGGTATTTTATCCTCATAATGCTGCATCCAAATTCCTGTGTGCAGATACTTTAGTTCATATCCAATATCATATTTGAAATTTCATCTTTTTTCATATAAAACCCAACAACTTGTTTTGACCTGAAAATATCAATTTAAATCTCATCTGTCCAAAGCACATAGTTAAAGTTAAGCAAGCATATTCCAACAAAACTCCTTAGAGTTGATATGGTGGAAGCAGAGAGGCTTATTTATGGCATCACTCCTGAACAACCAATTAGCATGTTGAGTGGTTGTGTCACAGAGATTTCAATTTGCCAACAGCAAACTTTAGATATTGTTTTCAACAAATGTTTCATCCTTCCCATGTCTGAAATTGTGGATAAACATAATCCAGGTTTGTCTTACAGTTGCCGTTGGTTTGTGACAAATATAAAGAGCCTGTTGCACGGACCATTTCTGATTGAAGACAAGCTCATCATAAATCTGATTTACTTAAAATGCTTGTTCTTCTGTCTTTCCTATTTTGCAGAATGGCTAACAGTCACCTCTCTATCACGTTACATTGGTAGTGGACATTTTGACTTCCATATTTTCCAGACTATAGAGCACACTTCACTATAAGGTGCACCCTCTAATTTAGTTCTTTTTCAAAAACTGGAAACATACAAATATAAGCCGCACTGGGTTATAGGTCGCTGATATCTACTGAACTGTCCCCCCCCCCAGTAGGGATGAAGAAGAATGCTAGCTCGCGTTAGCTTGTTGGCTAGGGGGGGATAAGAGCTTCTAATGAAAAACAGGGCTTCGCCATTTCTTTGAACTCCGCAGAGGTCGCTAACAGTCTCTTCATTGGTTTGACAGCTTTAATGTGGCGCATAAATGTCATATGTGTGAATGCAGGACATTTGTTCTCCATGGTTCCTGCTAGCATGTGCTTGCTCTAATGAAAATGAGCCACTTCTTCTTTGATTTTCAACTTTGACTTCTGCCCCCTGGTGGTTAAGACTAATCCACAGAAAAAAGCCACCCTTTAGTATAAGCCGCATGGTTTAAAGTGTGGGAAAAAAGTAGCAGCTTATTTTCTGGAGAGTAAGTTTATAGCCCTTTCACCATTGAAATGTGTAACGCATAAATGAAACAAATATCTACCTAAAACGTTCAAGTTTTTTGCATAGATGCAGGTACTAATTATTAGCTGGATAGTTGCTGAACTGGATCATTTCTTAATCTATTCTCTTTTCTACTGTATAACAGCATTTAAATAAAGGTTAAATAAATAGAGGGTAATACCTTATAGAAACTACACTGTTACGTAATTAGTACCTATATGAACGTCCGTTTGTTAGATATAATGTTTACAGTTGACAAATAAGAAAAAGTCCTATTGCAAACAGATAAAATACAGTTGTACAGAGCATGATGATGAAGGCTTTCTTGGCTCGCCTTATTTCTCCTTGCTGAGGCAGCCCAGCGTGAGGAAAAGCTTGTTAAAACCCTAATAGTAGCTATCAAAGGCTATTGATTATCTTTCCCGCCCTGTTTGGGTGACAAAGTGAGCATTAGTTGGAGCCATGGAGAGCTTCTTAAGACATGTTTCCTCAGGGACCGCATGGTCTCCAGGGCTGTGCGCTCCTGAGATCACACACACACACACACACACGCATGCATACATTCCCCCTTCCAACCACACATACTCATCCATCCATGCTTACTGTTTTCTCTTATTTCAGCGCAAACACACTACCATCTATTCACCCTCCTGCCACCAGATA
>NW_015151022.1:258658-260008 GCF_000732505.1 Cyprinodon variegatus | reverse complement strand
TCCTGTGTCCGTCAGTTGTGTTCTGCATCATTGGGTCACTTTCAGAGTACCCCTCATGACATTTTTGAATTGAATTGAATAACCACAACAGAAAAGATCACAACAACAGTGTGGTAATATAAATCAGATTCTGTTATTTTTTTCGCTAAGGTGTTAAAGGTCTTAATGGACTTTCAAAACCAATAGGTCATACAGTATGTTGGTCAAAACCAACTGAAGGGGTTATAAGGCATAGAAGAATGCATTTGTTTTGTACTTTTACATCTGTATAACCCTGCTATACAGTCCAGTGAAACAGCAAAGCTCTTAATTATTGGAAAGCAATGCAACAAACACATCCAAACCCCATCTCTCGCCCGTAGACAGCTGAAGACAGGCACCAGCACCTCTTACGACCCCACTTGGGATTGGTGTGATGGAAAACAAATGGATGGATGTAACAAACATGTCTTATATAGGTGTATATATAATTTATTTTGTTATTACAAATTCATGCAGATATTAGCTTTGCTTGCTTAAAATACATTATTATTCTTATACCATTTTTATTTACTTTAACATTTACAGGAAAGATCTTAGTCCACTAAGCCTTTCTTAGTGGCTCATATGAGCAAAGTGTTTATTTTCCTTCAGTGTGAATGTGTTGGAAGGAAGCAATGATCTGTAGTATAGAACAGGAATCACCCAAACTGCTCTAGCGTGACACTGCAGATGTATTAAGTAGTTTGGTGAAGGATATTCAATTTATTTATGATGAAAACCACAGGATTGATGTGTGTGTGTGAAAGTGTGCCGGCACATAGAGAATGTTCGGTGAACCATGAAATGAAAACACCCTACAACCATTTCACTGCATATCTTAATTAGGACATCATCTATGCAGAGGCAGCACTCATGAGTGGCTTGGTTTTTATTTACAACCTCAGCTTGCAGCACAGACAAACATGGTGCTGAGGGGCCTACACTGCAGAAGATTTAGGGAATAAGCGAACAGAGGTACACTACATACATTGTTTTTGTCCTATCTCTGAGCGCCTTACCTGATGTGGTTAATAGTTAATAACAGCTGTGTACAAAGTCTATATACCATGCAAAAACCCTCTGAGGACAGATCCACTGAAACCACAACAGTCTCCATCATCTCACAGTGGAATTCATGTTTTATTCAACACTTTCATCCACACCCTCCATCTTTTCCAGACACTGTCCTAGGATAAACTGAAAACTTTGTTTAGAAATATTCCTAAAACATATTGAAAGGTAAACTATTAATATAAATAAAATACACAACTTATTGGTTTAATTTTTATTGAACCTTCTCCTACTATAATAAGGAATGTTTGTATCTGA
>NW_015151022.1:227174-257222 GCF_000732505.1 Cyprinodon variegatus | reverse complement strand
GACTTTTAAAACAGTCCATGATTAAGTATTTTTTCTTGGTCTGATATCATATTCTAATTTATTATGATGTGTTAACAGCAATAAAGGCTTAAAAAAATCATTATTTTGTGCCTAATTAATCTAAACGTGTTGAACATATATGTTTATGTACCTGCAATATTAGTTTTTTGAAGACAGTATAAATACGAGTATTGCAGAGAGACAATGTGGGCTATAAACTATCTCTGTGGCAGCTGGTTTTGCATAAAGCATTCTGTTTCATGACTAGAAGGTCAAAGTCAAAGTGCAGATAAATGTCCAGGATGTGTGGGTTCTGCAGAGCTATTAGAAACTGTTTTCTGACCACTTGTACAAGTTCCAAATTGTGGAAATGTAAGCTTCAATAATCTTCTCTGTGATTCTGAAGCATAGTTAACCAATAAATAGGCATTTAGCTTTGGAATGAACCAAACTATAGTGCTTTTATGGTGATATTTTTATAACAGTATTATATCGTCATATTGACGATAGCATTAATTGAGAGAATGTTGGAGGTGAGTTATGTTTATTTTTTTTTAAATGGTCCAAAGTAACCGATTAGGCATTCAAGTTGTAATTATTATAAAGCTACAGCTAATGCTGGGTTCACATTGTTCCAAGGTGCCCGAGGTATTGTGATGGCTTTAAAGGTTATAATGTGAGATAATTCTACTGTGTGTGGTATGTGATCTGGTCTGCTCAAACATCGGAACCGCTCCCTCTTTAAATCATAAACATCCAACATGTTGGATTGTTATGTCCTGATATGCTTGCATATGTATTTCAGACAGGTACACAGCCTTTGGAAGGTGACATGTAGCCAATAGGAAAGAGTTTCCCAAGAAACCCCGCCCCCCCACAACTCACAAACGTGTATTAAGGAGAGCTCCTTGTTGGGCTATCTTCTCTCCTCTGCCTTTTCTTATTGTAAGGCATTTTTATCTTGTCAATTATTCCACATAGTATCACTGTTGCTTCATCCTCAAGGACGACTTTATTTACTCTAGACTGTTTTGAGATTTTAACGTTGGACATTTGAATTCTAATGAGTGTTTAATGAGTCCTGTGTGGCGCGTTTCCTTAAGGGTGTACCTGTACACTTTGCAAACAAACTCGAATGTATGAATTTTTGTTTTTATATGTTGGGAGGGCCCCTTTATTATTGAAAATCACCCGACAATTTTAAAATATTGCTGACTATGAGCAGCTGTAGTATGTAGCACACCAACTGGCCTCATTTCTTTTTTATAGTTTTGACAAAGTCTGCTGTAGAGCCTTTAACTAAAGATCCCCCCCCCACAACAAAACCAAAAAAACGAAAAGCAGCACTCTATAGAGGTTGTGTTTTAACCAGGTGAACCCCATTTCAATATATGACATTCAATAAATATTAGATTTCTTTATTTGTTCTTTATTCTTGGTTTATTTAAAAAGGAAAAATGTATCCATGCACGCATACTTATACACTAATGTATAGGTTGTCATTAAATAAAAAAAAATGGTATTGAAAATTTTCCGTTTGGTAGAATCGGGGTTTTTAAATATTGTTTTAAGCTAAAAGAGGTATTATGGATATTTATTTATTATTATTTTTTTTTTTCACAGTGTCCTGTCGGGCGATGTGACCGGTGGCCGGTCCTGGGATTACCGGATGACCCAATAGGTGACCCTAAAATCCAGATGGGGGAGGGGAGCCGTGTCACCGCTCTACTAACCATCTAGTTCCCGCTTCGGACCTGGCCCCCAACCCCACACCTGGACCAGACGACTACCAGTAAAAGCCCCCGGGGACGAGGCCAGCATGTACCACACAGGCCACCCAACCAGTGCCTGAACTCCCCCCCCCCCAAAAAATAATAAAAATGGCCATTATGGATATTTCAGATGATACTGCCAGGACTGGCAGCGCTCTTCTTTTTTTTTTGAGCTGAGTTGAGCTGTGTACAGGTCGCTTCTGACTATCCACAAACTCAGTCTTGAAATACAGCGCTTCAATTGTTTGATAGGTAGGATCCATTCAACATCGATGCTTGACGTCACATTCGCATAACAGAGCAAGGAGCTTCCGACCCAAATTAAATTCAGGAAAATAGGCTACAGGCTTATAGATTCATCAGTGCTGAGCTACTGAGGTGTCAGTCTGCTTATCAAACTTTTAGATGTGAATGCACATATATCTCCAATATATGCCGACCTATAATTAGCTATTAAGACACCTTAGATTAACTGAAATCTTTGCAAAGTATTAGTGCTACAGAGATTATGTGTGAAAAACTTTTCAAATATTTCACAGTATTAAGGAACATAGAAATGTATAGAATCAACAAATACCAGACCACAGTTGAAGTAAAGTGTCTTCGTTAAAATCACAGGTTTCAGGCGTTGACGTGCTCCATAAATTCCTGCTATAACCATTCAAACCTTTTTAGGGCCACTCCATTCCTCTGATATTTTATACATGAAGTGAACCATTTACAGTCTGATGAGCAAGTCTGGCTTATTAACGATATGGCCGTGCTCTTAGGGTGTTGGGCGCCAAGCAAATACTCATGTAAAATTAAACACTATTTGTTTACACAGACGTGCAAATCCGACCACTCCAGGGCTTTGTTGCAGAGGGCTCTAAGCAGTGATTTCAATTAGTTCTGAGACACTTTCTGGAGCTCGCTGCTGTCTCAGGAAATGTTTTTAACTGCTATGGACAAAAATCGATACCTGTAAGGGTATTTTTTTTCTCTGTTTTGAATCACACAGCTGCGAAAGGAAATTTAGTTTGAGTGATGTCATGAGTTGAGTAGAGTCAAGATAGGACTAGAAGGTTGAATTATTTAATGACGGTTCCACTTTTGTGGAATTATTTCAAGTATCTTAATTGCAGCTGGTCTTGCCTTGGCCTGATGGGGGAGGACAGAGGGGCCCTGTGGGGAATAATCGGCATCAGTCACCACTATCAGGTTACTATGAGCACACAAAAATACTTCTTTAATTATTCCCAAACTGCAGGAAAAGCATTGACCAGAGAGAAGACCAAACAATTGAGCCAGACAGTTTTGTCAGTGAGGCTGGGACAACTATTGACTGACTTGACTTAAATCTCATAATTACAAATATGTTTCTTTTTAGCTTTGTTTTGCTCTGTATGGATGTGGTTTGATACGATCTTTTGAGTGTGACATATTTTTCCCACTCTAAAAAAATGAAGTAAAACTTAAGTTTTAACTGACTTTTGTTAGAAAATTTTAGATTTGATATGAATCAAAGCATTAGTAAGTCTCAAAGTGCTGCTTTGTGTTCCCCTTCATACAAGCACTGCTAAAAATAACATTTAATTAAGTCAGTTTTTCTCAAAATAGGTATATTTTTCATTCATTTTTCCCTTTATAAAATAGGATGTGGCTCTGCTGAATTTTGAAGATTATTTCTTGGCTGGTAGAATTAAGAATTAGAGTTGGAAAAAATGCATGTTATATTATTATTGGTTTTATTTTGAATAAAAAAAAAAAAAAAACCAAGAACCTCATAATCATAAAGACTGATTTACAATTGTTCTAGTTTCTGTTGAATGTTTGTTTATTTTTCCTAATTACTCGGTGAATTACCAAACCCAGTGACCTTACTGTAGTTAAAGAAAAATATATGCTTTTCTTGCTATTGTTTTTTCTTTTTCTTTTTTTTTCGGAAATTCCATTTTCACAACACAGTTATTTTAATATTAAAACTATTGAATCATGTAATCTATAATATTCTAACTAATCTATTCTAAGTCAATGGAAAATATACAACATTTCATTTCTGACAATGATTAATTTATAATAAAGGTCACGAAATACAAACAAACAAAATATATATTGCTTTTAAGGAATAGCTTCATGATTTTGTAGAATTTTCCGAACTATATGTTAGCAATTCAAATATTACACACTTTTTATATATATATATAGGGAGAATCAGTCTTCAACAGAGAAGCTTAGGTAAATCAAACAATCTTTGCAAAGCACTGCAGCTCTGGGGTCAGAAGCTAAAATATAAAAAGAACATAGAACCACTGATTTTCTATGCTAGAATAGCTAATGGTAAACTAGCTCTTTTGGTGTTGCTGTCATGGAGAGAAACGATTAAGCTGAAGAGATCTGAGCCAGGTTTCACAGCACATATAGGAAGTCACAGAAAAACCTGAGCCATACATGTAACTATGTCTATTAGAGAAATGGGACTAATCACTAAAAAACTGGCCCAACTTTGTCATCTATAATTGTAGTTGCTGACAGAAGCAGTCCAGCTTATAGCTCCCTCACTAAACACCGATGAGGGTGCTAGGGATTGCAAAAGCAGATAGAACATAAAGCTGAAAGTTGAAATAACAAATAATGCAAATTTTTGAAAATAGAAGAGGAATAAATCAGAATGAGAAAAGAAATCAACAAGTTTCAACACACCTGCAAGACAGGTGCAAAATGCCTACACACATTTTGATCACATTTTCTACTGGACCGGACCGGGCATTCAAACCAAGCCATCAGTTCCAGGGCTGGTCCGAAAACCCCGCCAGACGGTGGCAGGGAGCCAGCCAAGGATGTCTGGTGACACCTATCATATCAACAATTTCGATGTTTCCGTGAATGAGTGCTTGTTGCTATGATGCGTTTCTGCTCAGCAGCTTCGCTTGTTGTACACCAACCATTTATGAGCATACCATAAAAGGAAGAAAACCTGTTGTTTCATTCTAGAGCTTATAACAAGGCTTGCATTACGGTACATATAATAGCAAATATGCCATTTTCAGCCCAATCATGTTACACACCCTATTGAGAGACCATATGTACCAGCACCAAATACCCTATAGAATCATTCTATGACCCCTTTAAAATATTGAAGTAAGGGGTTCCAATATTGATAAGATTTTTTGGTACTGCCCCTTAATGAGAATTTTATTTCTTCCAACTTTAAGAACTTTTTTCTATAATACTTAGGGTTGGATTAAGACTCACCTGATGTTTTCTGAGAAAAGCAATTGCAAAGTTTTCAGTTTCAATCAAATTATTTAAAAGTAGGCTCTTTTTCTGCATCTAAATACTACATGAAACATGTTGTCTGGTAGGTGAGGCTTATTGCACCATTGCCATTTGCCAGTCTAGAAGCTTAATCGAAATGTATAGATATCTCTTCAACATGTGGCTCAGATCCTGTTCAGCTGTAAAATGTAACTGCGTGGATGCCTTTCTCTGTCCTCACTCATGCAGCTGCTTTTCTCCCGCCGACTCCAAATGTAATCAAGACACCTGGCTGGAAACTAAAATTACAAATAGATTCTTCTCGATTCAGGAGATGAATCTGTTTGAGTGAAGTTCTTATTTCTCAAACTTTTGTGATGAGTTTATCATCTCACTGAATGATAATTATGCAGTCTGTGGAAATTAGGCCTACATTGTGCTCTTGAGGAGATAATTGCAGTGCTGATGTCTATGTATAACAGGAGGATCGGAACTCATTCCACAAATGAAACGAAGGAATGGTGCTCTCTGACTATGTACGGTATATCTTGCATACTACATGTATTACACTCTATAAGTTCTCACGTTTCAGCATGTTTCCCTCAATGATAACAAATTAAAAAAACTAAATTATTGTGATAATTAAGCTGTTGTCAGGAGATGAATAGTTATGAATGTCAAATTCATTGTAGAAAAAAGGAGAAATTAACCTAAAGAGAAAACGCATTTTCCATAATTTGTCCACTTTCTTTTCGTCACCTAATTGTTCTGCATATCTCATCAAATTACAGAGCTCAGAATTACCAGGGTAGACTTGTTAAGAAGACAAATAAACTGTTCAACATTAATGAATTTCTCCAGTATGAAATCACACTCCCCTCGCAGGTGTGAAAGCAGGTTGTGATTCAGTTTGATGGACGACTAATCAGGAAATCAATTAGGCCTTGACCCAGAAACCGAGACAAAGGAGGGGAATTATTGTCTTGATTTCTTTCCTCTGGCTCTTGGACTATATGATATCTGTGATTGGACAATGGAAATCCTTTGGGTTTACAGTGAAGCCCTTTTTTTCTAAAAGATGATATAGAAATGGTTCTTCCTTGAGATAAAACTTAATTTATTTTTTAAATTTAACCCGCAGGAAATATAATACTAAGAGAAGAGCTTATATGAAGTACAGCAGATATGAGATGCAAGCCCACATGTAAAACATCCATTAATAAACCTTCCTATGGCATAATATTTAGATGCTTTTTATTGTCTCTGAAATATATATTTTAATGTCGTATCTAAAAATTTTTTTTCAAATTCGAAATTTTGGGCATTGCAGAAATGTAGCTTGGTTTGTCTGTTTATGGTGAACCTAAGACAGTCCAGCACGCTGAAATCGACCAGTTTTCCTTTTCCTTTTGGTTTTTACTGGTGATTGTGTTTCACAAATCATCTTTCCTGTTTATTAAATGGATAATTTTGAAATAACTTCTGAGTTTTTTTACTGCCCTAAAAGAAAATCTTAATATGGAAATTAGAACTGGCATGACAATCCTCTAACAGAAGCTAAACATACTGCAGCAGCCAAATCTAGATGGTGTATCTTTATTTAAAAAAACAGCTGATATTGTGATTATTTTTGCATATTAACAGGAATATATCCTTAGTGGCTTCTTTTGGTGCCATACGTGTAATGGTATAGCTTTCTCTGTTATGATGCCAGCTGGTCAGGGAGGAGGCGAGCCATACCAGCAATTTTGATATCCATCGTTTTCCAAATAAATACATGGCCATTATCTCCGATACGAATTACATACTTTTGATTACATACTTTAAGTAGTTAAGCTTGATGTATCAGCAACCTGTTGACATTTTGGCCATTAAACAATGGAACGCTCTTTAAAATATATTTAAAAGCAATAAAAGCAACATTTTAAGACAATAAAAATAAATTAGCACACCTTAGCAATTATTGCTTGTCTTGCTGGCAATGCAAGATGGTGACGGTAGTGGAGGGAGAGCAGCAAGATGAGGAATCGATTTGCCTACCTCTAGTTCAAGGTAAGAAAAGGATGGAAAAAGAGGCAACAAACCCCTCTTTTTTTTATTTTCTCATGTTAGACCTTTCAGTTTTAATGTTGTTTTTGTTCATAAAGAGATAGAAAATTTTAAGAAATGTTTCTACCTGTGTAAAAAAATATTTGCCCAATTGATAAATCATAGATCAACTTTAAATGATTAGATTTAATTTTGTTTTAGTCAAAGTTTAGTCAACTGAAGGATCAGTTATAATCGCGATTCTCGCAGTAGTGGTCAGTAATGAACGCCTGAAAAAAACACTTAAGGTGCTTTTACTTTATGCTAATGATAGTTCAGTGTTCTTCAAAAATACAGGAGGCAGTACCTTATGACTAGAGGAAAAGTACAAAAAAGGAGAAGCGCTTCACAAACCAAAAATGGCTGCCTGATGTACTAGAAACACACAGAAGCAATCTGCATACGGACCGTTAATCTCAAAGTCCCATAAACTGTAAACAGAAAACAAAAAGATAAATATATTATTTCTAAGTAAAAGTTGAGGTGTCCATTGAGTAAAGCTCTAAAGTTTGTGAATTAAAAGCTCTTATCAGGTTAATTTCTGGTGCTTCATCCTAAATCAGAATTCACATAATAATTACACCAAAAGGTTTTACATACATCTGCCTGACCAAAAATAAGACAAACATGTCCCTGCATGGTACCTCAGCTTAAGAAAACTGCAGACTGCAGTGCAGTTTTGGCACACACACATCCACACCCACACCCTCACTCTACACACACCAACCCCAGCTTGCATCAGTTTGACCTCTTGGGGTCAGACATGAAGGCTTGACTTTTCACCAAGATCCACTTAGCTCTGAGAAAGAAGACAGACGTATTATCCTTGTACCTTTGTCCATCATATGCATTTTGGATTGACAGAGTCAAACAGAACAAATCTGCCTTTATTTGGCCACAGTCAAAAATCTTGTTTAGGTTTCTTTGTGGACTGATAAGAGGATGAGATTTGGTCCATAAAGTCGATTTTGGTCTTAAAATTGCAATAAGGGCCAATTATAAAATGTAAAATAAAAAGATATGATTGGTAAATAGCCCATATTATTACTTGTTGGCCTGTTAGTGTGATAAACAAAGCTTTGATGAAGAGGTGTTTGGTTCTCAGAACCCATAAAAATTTCACTTACCAAATTCAAACTATTTATCAGATTAATAACATATTTTATTTTATGATTAGATATTTGTTGAACTCTTAACTACATTACCATGCACACCAAAAAAAACATGCAATTAGTGGTCACATTGTGTGTGTAAATGATAGATATTAGCTTTATAAGAGACCCATGGAATGAATATTTGTTTAGCCTTTTTATATCAGCTTTTTTTTTTTTTTTTTGCTGTTATGAACACTTTTGACAGCAAGATATTATGTCCTGTGCTGCTTTTGTTATTTTCTCAATTTAGTCAGACTAAATTTAATGGGCTAAATTAATCAATCAATCAACTCAAATCAGCACAGCTGTGGATTTTGCATGTTTTTAGTGAAGAGAGTATATATATATATATATATATATAAATAATAAGATTAAAAAGTTGAAGTAATCCATTCGTCCATCCAGCCAGCCATCCTCTCCTGCTTTATTCATCAGTGTGACACTGCGGCCGGTGCCTATCTCTAGTAGTCTATGCATGAAAGATGGTGTACACCTTGACGGGTCACCTGTCCATCACAGAGTAACCATTAAAAGATTAAGCACAATGTAAGATTTGTAACAGTGTATGTAAGAATTGTGTTTTATTGTAGTATCTGTGGCCAATAAAATCAAGTCATAAAAATGTGCAAAGTTATTAACTAAAGTAGAAACAATTTAATACATTTTGAACAATCTGACAGTATTGTCTCTGCAAAGTGCATTGATATGACAGGTGCTGTGAATTGGCCCTACATAAATACGCTGAATTTAAAATAATTAAATTAGATAGACTTAATTTAACTGTCAAAAACAGGTATTTTAGACGACAAACGTTGAACAAAGTAATGAGCATAACATTCATAATAAGGGAAAATTAAAAGTCACCTCTTGTATCTCTGGGTTTCAAAAAACTCATTACCAGTCACAATTAAGTTAAGGAAATGCTTTTCTGTTATTGTCGTTGACTTACTCTCAGAAATGTGTTACTGTTTTAGCAAAACTAATCCAAACTCCTTAATACAACAAGCCTGTGCAGGATGGAGGTCATTTTTTTTTCAGGAAAATCATATCAGAAAGTCCAATTTTTTAAAAGTTTTTTTTATTTCCAAACACAATGGGAAGTGATTTACAGTGGTCATCAGACATGATTAACATCAATCAGCACTATAAACTTGTTAGGATCTTTTTCTCAGAATTTACTGTATTCCATTTCCTGGGTTGATTTAATAGGACTGACACCATATATTGTCAAAATCTCAGAATGTAGGACCCATAATCCGAGGCAAAACAGACAGTTGGAAGGTTCAAAATGTCTATTAAACACAGACAGAACAGAAATGCAGAGCTGTGGATCTGCAGCAGCTGCAGGGGGAGGAGGGGCACCGCCCATCACTGGCAATGCTGGTTTAGGGAGAAGCACAGGTGAGTGACCAAGATAATCTGAAAGAAGATGATTATCCATGAGGGTCACTTACTGTACCTGGTTTAACAGTTCAGTCCAGCTTCTCAGAACAAGGCAGGATCCAGCTGATGGATTGCCAAACAAGATGCAGTGGAAGCTGCCCAGAGTGAACCAGATGCCGCAGCCCCAGTGAACAGGCAGGATATAGGAATCCTTGGCACTGTCGATGGTTCCGATCAGAACAGAAACAGGCAGATCCAGGGTTCCATGTGTCCACAGAGCATTCAGGTAGGTCCAGGGTTCCATAACTCTAACAGAGAATTCAGGCAGAAACATTCAGATGCAAACAGGCAGGCTCAGAAGTTGAGAGGCAGAGCAAGACATGATCTCCGGAAAAGTGCGGAACTTTAAAATAGCTCCCTCCACTGAGCCAAAAACAGGAACACGGCTCGCTCAGTGGATAAGAGCAGGACATGATCAGGAAACACCAAGACAACACTAAAAACCCTCTCTCACCACTGGCCTCCGAGAAGGAGAACACGAACTATGGAAATTATCTCCAACTCACACTCAAACAAACACACCTAATGTTCTCGCCATGATACCTGGGCTGAGCCGTATATAAAGTAGCAGGAGCAGGTGAATAAAATGAGTGATGATTAATAACCGGGCAGAGTTAGGCAGGTGAGTGAAAGGAACAATTAGGTCAGCTATCAGGCAAGCGATCATGGCATATATCTGTTTATGAGATAACAATGCACTATAGTTGGTTCACAAATTGGACCAAATCATTGTGTCAAAGTCACAGGTAAGTCTGAATTTCTTCCACCAATTTCTTGAGTTATGCTTCAAGTAAGGACAAGAAAGTCCCGTGTCGAGTCTGTTAAAATGAGAAGGATTTGTCCCCTTGGAAGGAAGGGGGCCTTAAAAAATAAACCTAACAAGTATTTAAATATATATGTTGTGAAACTATAATAGAGTCATTTCCCATCCCAGCAGGGGTTATAAATATGCTCTTCAATCTGATTATAGTCAAAATGTCATATATTGTCTGTGAACACACTGCCTGACTGTGTGTTAAAAATACAAATGAAAGTCTGAATCAAGCTCAAATCATGGTCAAACAGATAACTATAATTATACAAAATATCTACAAAAGCCATTCAGCTCCAAGACAAACATATACCTTTTGACTAAACTAATGAAACTCAACTCAGCTAAACTGTTATGTACTCAAAGAATGAAGAAAAACATGTTGAGATATAACAAAAAGTATTGCAATATTCTGTGTGCACAGTATTCTCTCATGTAACCTGGATTTGTTAGTGTTGTACAGTACCTTAAGATGACATTAGTTGTGAAGTAACTCCATTTTAATCTGAAAAACTCACAAGGAGAGAAAAGACAATTAGAAGAAATTTATTGATACAATTACTTTAGTCTTTGGCGCTCATTCCTCGGCAGGAAACAGCACTGAATTTTGATTAATATGCATGAACAGGAGTAAAGAAAAGGGCTGTTTCCCCGCTAGGCCTGAAACTGGTGGTGGAGTGGAGTTGGTCAGTCTGTAGACTGCTGGTTGGCGAGATGATATGTACTGTAGAGCTAAATGGAGAAATCCAGTGGATTGTGTGAGCTGATACTAGAGGTGATACTCAGGAACCTGGAAGATCGAAGTCCAATTTGGATAAAACAGGTTGCATCCACCACCTGCGCACTACAGTAGGTGCAGACGAGTTGTGGATCAGAGGCCTTTTAAGATGAACTTTGGATGCTGATTGGCTTTCCTGGAGGTGTGGTTCAAAGCTGATTGGCTGTGTCATAGATAAATGAAGTCGAGTAATCAGTTTATTCAGTTGAACTTCTGCCTAGGCTCCATATTCATAAATAAGGATAAATCCATAAACTTCCTTCATCTAACCACTGAAAAGCTAAGATGAAATTGGAATGGCTCCTTTCTCCCAAATACTTGTCTATTTTCCCAGATAAGCTAGTAGCTAAATTGCTAAAAGATTGCAAAGAGATACCTTTGAGTATATCTTCCCAAAACATTTTGACTAAATACAATAGTGAATTTGTCTTAGATCTTAGGGAAAACAGATTCATCACAGTTCAGCACACACTGGTCAAAGACACTTCAAATATATTATCACCTTCAAAAGAGAATTCCCTCTTTCCCTGTGAGTAAACCTTCCAAATCCCCAGCTCTCATCCCTATTTTCCTACTAAAAATGAGCATTAGAAGGATTAACCTGCCATTGTTGCTCCCCTCGGGAGCAAATCTATTTCTGCAGAGATAAAAATTGCCGGTCCCCACCAAGCTGCTGACACACTCTCAATGGAGGTGTCAATTCTCAAGGCCTCGCCATTGTGGACTGGATAATTTAATTGGAGAGGCACGACGGTGTGTCCCCGGTCGAGGCATTCAAATGTTCTATTACCGACTGTCTCTGTGCTGGCTGCTCTCCACTCTCCTCCTCCTCTTCCTCCTTCATAGCGCCCCTACTTCTCTCCTTAGTATAGGGGGGAGAGAAATGCAGACTCCTGAGAGGACTCTTTGTTAAGGAGACATGCAGCCTTGTGGTCTCAGAGTCTGAGCTGCTGTTTTGGAGAGGTGCAATGGAGGAGGGTCAACCTGCACCACGATTACCTGGGAGTCTTCTTGGGGGCAGGCTCAAAATTAGTCAGCAGATAATGAAGCTGTCTTTGATTGCATGAGAGGAGAAAGGAGGGGGTTGGACTTTTCTGTACAGGGGGCCTCTGCTGGGCATGAGAAGCATGTCTTTGGAGGAGCGCCTGCTGTCAACGAATGCTCTGTTTCTCGAAAATCCAGGCATAGTTTAGAGTTGAAAGATGCACAAGGGCTGAAGAGGAGGGCAGGCAAATGCATTCCTTTATTGTGAACGTCAAGGTGATTATGGTTCAAAGCCATGCCATCAGAATGAACAGAAAGACCTTCATCAACACTGATTTTGGGTCATGACAGAGTTAGGTGTTTGAACAGAAAGTTCAGGATGCAGATTTGTAAAAACACATAGCTCTCTTTAAACAACGTTTGCATGGTCCCAACCTCACTCGTGGAATGTTGCAACCAAATTAAAAAGAAAAAATCTTTTCTGGTTTAGCAAAAGTCTCTTTTTCGTCACGTTGCACAGTTGTCCCGGCCAACGTCATGGCTGCCCTCCAAGCAAAGACAAAGCTGTTGTCGAGTGAACCAGGCGTGTGTCTGCCAGACCTGAGGGGTGCCGCCACAGCTGACAAAACACACAAAGAGCTTCGTACTGGCACTGGCTCTCACCCTGTCGACCAGCTTTCCCGCCCCTCCCGTGCGCCACTGCCGGCTGCATTGTGCTTGGTCCAAAGAGAGGAAGTTTCTCTCATCTCCTTTTCAAGGTAGCGCTGCCAACCCCTGACCTTCTTTTACACAGGCAGTGTAAAATAAGAAGAGCAGTGCAAAGGTATAGCACAGTTTATATATATTTAGATTTTTATTCATTGGTTAAAAAATATATAACATAATGACTTTTTTAATGCAATCATTGCAGTCAAAAAGTATTTTCTTCCCAACCGATTTTGTCTGGCTTTGCTCTTTCTCTAAATCTTGAATATTTAGACCATTGAAACTAATTTTAACATCAGGCAAAGATAACCTAAGTAAAAATACAAAAGTATTTTTTAAATTGCAGACTTTATATAAGGGAAGAAAACATTTAGAGACAAACCCTAACTTTAAAAATAATAACTCCTTTTTTAAACATGGTAAAATCTAATATATTCGTTTGGTTAAATTTTACAGCCGTACCAGACTAGGGCCGAAAACCGTGAGAACTTGGCGGCAAATTGGTCACATTAGCCTACAGAAAATCACCAAAACAATTATCTGACCTAAAGACAGAGGTCTGTCTGGAAATGATAACAATTCCATTTCTAAGGCTTTGGAGCTCTGGTAAACCACAGGAAAACTATCATCCTTAAATACAGTAAAGATTGAACAGAAGGCAACCTTCTCATAACTCGGTACCCCACCAATAAACTCCAAAGTTGCAGTGATGAATGATTCAGGACGTCTAAGGAAACTAAGAGCATCATCTAAAGCTGACGGTAGCACTGGCTGCGGTTTACCTCCGAGGTCCGCAGGGTGACCATGGTCCTCTCAACATCGGAACTTGTTTTTAAATTATGCATTAGATTTAGTAAATGGGCCATATAGTGAAGCCTAACAGTATGATGTTCTCGCCTCAAATGATCTCAAAACATATTTTTATAGAATAACGGCAAGATAAAAGAGGACTTTTAACTTAACACTTTGAGCTGTGTGAGCAATGCTACGGCTAAGGCTGATAACATTTGATGAGCACACAAGCACATAAGAATGCACAAGTACACATATTGTTAAATGGCCATAGTCTCTGGGGAAGAGATCTAAGGCAGCTGACCAAAAAGAAAATAAATATGTCACTTAACTCAAAGCATATCTTGATGAACTCCTTGTCATTTTGGGGAAAACACTTAGTGGAAAATTGGAAGGATGTGCCACCTGGTACATCTGCCATGATAAGAGACAGCACTTCAGAAGAAGAGCATCATACAAACAAACATGATAGTAGTAGTGTGATGATCTGGGATTATGTTGTTGCTTTAAAATCTGTAATTCATGAAGGAAACAGTTTAGCCTTTAGAGCGTGCCTTTATATGACTTAGATTAGCAGCACATAATAATCCAGAATAGAAAATGAGGATAAAAAGGAAAAAGATTCTGAAATGGCCTTATCAAAATCAGTGTGAGAGCTTCAGGTACCCTGAACAGCCCTTCTGTGCTTGAAACCTCCAGTATGGTAGATCCACTATAATAGTGTCAAGAAAAATGTACTACAATTGTATATAAAATAATTTGAAGCTATCACTACTTTAACTTGAAATGTTGGTTTGAGTGACTTTTTTTGTTTTAATAGATAAAATAATAAAAGTTTTAAAAGCCTTTAGTATTAACTATTAACTAGTTTTTTCTGTGTGTTATGTTAAAATATGTCTTAATTAAGACATATCATTATAACAAACATGCATGAATACTTGTAAACGGATCAGATAGTAGGCTAGTTTCCAGCTTGTTATATGCATAAATTTGCTCATTTGCAGGTACTTGAATTTGTCGTGGGTTTAATTCCCTTGTGTAAAATTGAATGATTAGGTCGTTATTTAAAGTTTTTTTTATGTATTCTTATGTATATCTGAGTTGATCTTCTCCACTTTACCGTCCTTGTGTTTCAGGCTTCCTGATTTAATAGTTTCCCATATTTTAAAGAACCATGTTTGCTGAAGAAAGCAGTGATAATATCCCTACACTGAGAGTTTAAGTTTAAGTTATAAGTGAAAACCAAACAAAAAAAATGTCTGTTTAACTCTAAGGGCAGTTCAGTTACTCACATCAAGAGGAGCTACCAGACAGGAAGCTGTTCCGTATCCAAGGACACATTCAGTCTCTCAATTCAGCTGCATTTAAAATGTAAAGAGTGTGGACAGGTTCTGTCAAGTGGTTGGTATATGGTCTTTGATATGTCAGTCCCTGCGCACTATGAGATGTGACACTGAGCTCACGCATTTGTCACAACAGCGCCATGTCACTTTATAAGCATACCTGTTTTTAACTCAGAGCGACAGATCATTCAGGTCTCCGTGTTAAACCAGCTGCTGTTGTGGCCACTCAAGCAAAGCAGAATCAAAGAAATGTGTCCGATCTGAATGGAAGTTTCATCTCTTTAGAGCTGACCTTTTTGACACTGTTTAAATTTTTTAAGTGTTATCAGTAATTGTATAGTTGTCTTATCTGCTTATATCTTAGGCGTTTGCTAACTAACAGTGATGAATTGTGCCCATAACAGCGTCTTTTCCAGGTCGTTAAGATATAAACAGAAAATTAATCCAGCTTTGAATATATATTGAGCAACAGCAGCATTAGATTACAAGAAATTTTGATTCAATCGGTTGCAATTTAAAGTAATTGTGAATATAATCAGTTCTAGCTCTTTGCCCTGCAAGAATTGGCACAAGGTCAGTGAGAAAACATCCAAATTCGTCAAATCAAAACCCGCGTCGTCTGAATTAAATGAAGGTTATAATGAAACTTGTTGACAAGGGGACATGAGATATTTAAGCTGACCGCACACAAGAATTTCAGTTTGGCCAACATTTCTAACAAGAAACAACCCTAATAAAGAGTGTTTGGGAAAAAAAAACTATATTTAAGCTCTGTTTCTCCTCTCTCCATGGAAAGCAACACAGCTACAGGTCTCCAGTATTCGTCATTTTCCTGCTACAAGAAGCCAGTAATGGAGCTTTGCTGCAATGTGTACCTTTTTTTCATATATAATACTCTTGGATCAGTGCTTCTGTGTTTTATTGTCTTTTTCCTCTTCTGTCATGGCAAATGACATCTCACACTAGGCCTGGCCCTTTTGAACGTCTCCTCCAGTGAGAAATTAGCTCAACCGTCTATCCATGTGACATTATATAATCCACAACATGAATATTATGATTATAATTTAATTTGACTCTATGTCATAGGTTAAAGATTTGGAATAAACTAATTTGGTATTGTACAAAAAACCAAATTACCCTAAACTATTTCTTGTCACGGTCTTGGTTCTGTTAAGTTTTCTTTTGAGTATTCAGTTTTACTTTGCTCCATGTTTTCTTGTTTTATTGGTTTAATTCCTATTTTGTTGATTTTTCTGCATATATTTGAGTTCTTTGGTTTTTCTTTGTTGCCCTCTTGTGTTGGTTTCCTTTTCCCTAGCTCCTTTCTAGAAGCCTCTGTTCACACCTGCTCCCAATCAGCTCGTTAGTCCTGCCTTTGTTCAGTCAGCCATAAATACTCTCCCTGTGAAGTTCCTCAGTGCTGGTTCCTCTTCGTTCCTAGTCTTTCCTGGCTCCTTGTCCATGTTGTCTTTGATGCCTCCGTGGTTCTGGTTTGTTTTACATTTTTATGTTGGATTTTTGGATTCCCACTTCTGTTGCCTGTAAGAATTCAATTAAAACTACAATAACTCACCTCTGCTTCCTCACCTCTGCATTTGGGTCATTATAAACCACAACCAAACCCTGACATATCTGTAATAAAGTAGCTCAACATTTATTGGGAATTGACTCTAAGTGATCAAACTGTAGTTAGATTAATTTAGCTAACTACCTTGTTTAATCCGACAACAAAACAATATTTAGAGGCAGGATCGTAATCTTGATAAACTGACTGAACAGATGATGCTTTGACGTGGACTTTCTCACTTAAAAATATATTAAACCAAATTTGTACCAACTTATCACAGCAAATATAGCAAAGCGGCTCTCTGCCATTGAACACAGGAGCAGCACAAGCACTAGACTTCATTAGCTTCAATTTTGAAGCTTGTCCTCATTAAGCTTGACAAAATGTGGACAAAAACGAAGCAGCAGGTGCTTTTTCACTGCCCAAGGAGTGTGCATTGTGAACATAGTAGTAGTAATGAAGTAACTTTCAAAAGCTTATTAAGATCTGTTAAGCTTTTTATAATGTCAGCAGTATAAAATCCAGTCTCCACTGTTTTAGTATCTCTGAAATGAAGGCTATCCTAGCAGTAATATCACAAAGGTAGAAGTCAGACAGTGGAAAACAGACGTGGTTACAGGACATGGTGCCTATCCACTTAATGAATAGACTGCTGATTTCATCCCCTATTCTCGGGTCTCTCATCCTCCCCTCCCTCCAAAAAAATAAAATGAAAAATACAGTCTTCAATCAATGTAATGACACACGGGTGAGTTTCAATCCTAATCAATAAACTCCACCTATGGGGAGAGAGTGTCCTCCTAAAGGCAGTTTCCAAGACAGTTACTGTATGGCAGCCTAGGGTAACTAATCATTTTCCGTTAGAATGTAGAAGTTTCTCTTAATGTTTGGCATCTTGTTTCGGCAGGTGTGCCCTTTTGTTTCTGTGTAGATTTCTGATTGTATTGCTTTAATATTGAATTTCAACCCCTAATTTGTAGAAAGGAAACTTGGGGATCAATTAAAAAAAAATACACAATAAAGCAGGAAATGGAAAATTTCATACAGTAGAATGCTGGGCTTAAAAGAAATTGGCCCATTATTATTTTAGCCAAAACGTTAGAATGAAAACATATGATGTGAGGAAAGGGATGAAACAGTAGAGCATTTTCTTAGGCAACAATCCCAGGGGTCTCATCTGCTAAAGCAGTGAAGTATTGAAAAGGAAAACCTTGAAATGATGGACCTTTGAATGATGGCTTGACTGTGTCTCTTTGATTTGCTGTTTATTTTGTGCTTTCAACCTTTGGATCTGCCTAAGTTGCTAAAAAATTTTTTTTTAATAATTAGCAACTTTGTTGCAACTTTTTGCTCACCAATTTCTTTAAAAAAAAGTAGTTTTCATGGTCTTGGCTCTCAGTAGAGTTTCCTTCTGCTTAAACGACTCAGAGGGCCCACTGAAAAAGGTCGGGGGCGGGGGGATAAAGGGGGTAACTGTTTCCAGGGCTCTTCTCATTGATGAAATGTTTCCTCTTCCTGTTCAATTATTCAGGCCGTTTTCATTGGAGAAGTCCCAGTGGCACCCGGTTAGATTTGCATCCTGATTTATTTGTCATATATCCTTTATATCTCTAAATTCTTTATACCTCTCCAGTGGCCCCATGCATCTTTCATAGGCTCCTCAGCAGTGTTTGCAGGTCAGATCCAAACACATTTTACACGTCATGCTGCAGCTGCAGTTCGCATATTTCACCTCGGGTGTGTAGCACGGATGAAAAATTTATCGTTTACTGTCGTTAATTTTTTTTTTTTTATTCTCCCCACACCAAGTTTTTGCCGATGTCAGAGTCAAGTTGCCACCTAACAGGCTGTTCTCGCAGCTTTTCTCTGGTTTGTGTTGAACTTTAAAAACTGCAGCAGAAGCTTCTCTTTGACCTGGAAAGAGGATGAGTGACTGACACAATTGGGTGAATATGGAAATGATATTGTCAGTATTACCCAAGGGGCAAATCAAGTTAAATATATTTATAGAATATTTTTAACTAAACAACTTTGTCATCACAAAGAGGTTTCAAGAACCTGGATATTTTTTTTCTCTCACAATTTCACAGGGAGAAAAAAAAAATTAAACTGTTTTTCATCCTAAGAAACCCTTCAAATAGGCAAACCTGAGTACAGCATTGTGTCATAATAGTTTTATTAATACAAAAAAAGAAATTAAAAGCATAATTTTGCACATAATATTTGACATTACAGATGTAATGGTAAATATTTTATATCTATTTATAGTTATTAACAACATAGCTAAGTGTGTCAATAGTTGGATGTTGTTTTTGCTTAAATGAATGAATTTGTGGAAAAGGAAGAAAATAAAGGAAGATATTGAGGAAAAGCTCCTCATATCGATGCTTAAGTATGGTGGGGGATCTGTGATTCTGTGGGAATGTTTCTTCCTGGATGATCTAGAAATATTATGCAAAGAGGGATTGTAAAGGTTCCCTCTCTATATACTCCGGACCTTTGCAATGTTGAACACTAAGTGTTGTCATATGGAAACAAATTAATTGTTCAAAGTAAAGAGATACAATATATTTCCCCTTCTAAATAATTGCACTGGAATGAAAAGCTTAATTTAGACAATAAAAACTGCATTTCTTGAGGCTTTCTATACATCGATGCCAGGGGTGCCAGGAAATGAGGCCGAAGTGCAAGGATCCCTCCGCTTTTTTGGCCAGACTCATTCTTTGTGCATTTATGCCACTTACAGACAATTGCAGAGAAAAATCCCGTGGGGGGGATAAGTTTTTGACACATTTAAATGTGACAATGCTTTGAACTGGCGTCACACCGACTTTCCCCCCCACACACACCACAGAGCGCGGGGATAAAGATAAACATGTTTGTAATGGTGTAAATTTAATTCTGTACTTGGCCTGCATCGCAGCTACTATCACCCACGCAGGGAAAAGCATCCCCAACTGATTAATTCCCCAACAATTATTCCCCTATCCCCCTCTGTCTGCCTCTGTTGACATGCTTTCAGTCCAAGCCGTTCCACTGATTTTTATTTTCCTATAACACAAGCTGGATCCCTGAATATATGAGGCGGTGGACTCGAAATACTCTGGCCTTTATTTTCTCCACCGGATTGAAGTGCAGCACGCAGAGACAGATTGCGCTCTCAGAGTGGGCCACCTAGCCTTACAATCTCCCATCTGCTCGGGTAAGACGTGGATGAGCAGGGGGAATGATGGAGGGATGGAGAGAAGGAGAAAGAGAGAAGGAGAGAGAGTAAAGGAGGCAGAATGATGGAGTGGCTATTAAATATACAGCAGGCAGTGAAGAGCATGGAGCTGGGGTGCATTTGGGAAGCTCCTGCATCCAACGCCGGCTCACTGTTTTCCTTTTCATATCATTGCTCTACATTCTGATAAAAGTCTCTTTGAATTATATTTTTGTATTCATTAGATTTTTTTCCCGCATATTGTGTTTTACAGAGAAACAGACAATAATCAAAAGATGTATTTTTTTTGCATGACACAAAGCTACTTTGTTGTAACATTTTTACGCATCTTTTTTATAATTCCTCCATCAATTTATTCAATTAAACTAACCTTTGCAAAGTTTTTCATACCCCTTAAAGATTTTTTCATACTACAGTTAAAAATATGTGTTATAATTTATTGAAATATGGAATAGATAAACACAAAGTAGTTCATAACTGTGTAGTGGAATTTTTCCTGTTGTTAATTTTTTAATGGGGGATATGTCTCTTCCCGCTTTGTTCATTAAGATACTTTAATCAAAGATCATTTTTCATGGTAGAATAGCCCAAGCTCAGAATTAGTGATGAGTTCAAGCACTCTTTCTTTTTCAAGCTTTCCCACAAAATCTCTGGACTTTGATTTGGTCGTTTAAACAAAAATATTTGGACACAAGAGTTTCATGATGGTTGTAGTTTTAGGTTTATGATTATTATCTTTCTGAAGGGTTAAGCTCCACATTGCAAACAAATATCCAAATATAAGTTAAAAAAAAATCTTAAAATAAGGTTTTAACTTTAATTTGAGTGGGTAATTAATATGTTCTGAGTATTGTTGCCTTTAATGAAAAATAAAAGATACGATCAATTTGAAATATGAGTTAGTTGTTTTTTCTTATTAAAAAAATAGATCACCTAATTACATTGAAGAACCATTCTTACTTAGCTGCACTAATCAAGAAAAATAACCTTATTTCAAGAAATGTTTAACTTTTTGCAGTGCACCCCCGTCTCATGTATTTTGAAGTATCTAATAGGTCTTTAGGTCGTAATTGAGCAACTTCCATCCTCCAATATACTCTGACTATCTTTATAACCTCTGATGAAGAAAGAACATCCCCACAGCATGATTCTGTCACCACCCTGTTTTACTATGTGGAGGGTGTCTTTGGAAATGATGGAGCATTTTTATCAACACATATCTTTTTAAATATTTCCAAACTCCTTTTATTTTGCTTTCATATTCCTAAAGCCCATTTCCCTGATGTAACTGCATCACCTAGATTCCTGGTGGCAAACTGCTGATATATCATCCTGCCTTAGTAGATTCTTCTATTATAGGTCCACACTTTTGTAACCCATAATCATCTTAATCCATCCTGTCTGTGTTGGTTTACACTTGCACCATGTTTTTTCCATTTAAGATTATAGACTAAAGCGTCCAAAGCTTGGGTCTTTTTTTTTTGTGTTGCATCGATGCCATTTTTTGGCCCCGATAAGATACCCGAAAGCTGGCTTTGCAGCATTGGCTGATACCGATACCATACCGATATCATCTGTTTGAAATTGATGTGTGTGTGTGTATATATGAAGAATGTAAAATAATTGCCATTATGGCTTTATCAAGCTGCTGCCTACCTTTGTGAAGCAGGAAAAAGACTAATATAAAGCGAATCCAGTAGAACTTTTTGTTGCCTACCTGGAATGGGGGACAATAGTTAAATAAACTTTTGGCTCACAAAATGGTATCGGCGCCCTATTTGTTGGTACTCGCCGATACCGATACCACCATTTTATTGCTGTATCGGGGCCCCGATACTGGTAGGCTATGGGTATCAGTGCAACACTAGTATTTGTTGTATACCTGCTTTACACTTACAAACTATCCAACAACATACCTAGACAGATATTTAAGGTTTCCTCAAATTGAGTTTCAGGTGGACAATATTTCTCTAACTAGGAGACAATAAAAGATCATTGATTGCACTGTATTTTATTTCGGGCTATTCAAGCTACGGTTTGGGTAAATACAAATGCATACCGCACCTTACATGTTAAGTTTGTAAGAAATGCTATGGGAAAAACTTCTGCCCTCTTCACGGTTATGCTCTATTTTGCTTAATGAGAAGACACAAAAATTAAATATGAGATTTATGTGGTTAAAGTGTGAAAATTTCAAAAAAGAAATAGTTTTTTTTACAAGTATGGAAGTTATGTTTTACAGGATTATGTATAGTATTAATCCAAATATTTCCATATAATTGTCTTTTTGTTTCACAAAAATGTTTTTTCTCCTTCACTAAACTCTTTGTTTTCTTTATCAGTTCACTTTTTTGTTTCTCAAATTCTTCCTCTTTATTTTATAATTACTTATTTCTTCTTTGTTTTTCTTAACTTGTTGTCAGGCTGAATGGAAGTGAATTAGCTATGAATGTATCTGCCTCACATGATTAGAATGGAGATGTTTTATTAGACGAGGTGTGCATTTCAACGGGAGCCAGGAGAAGAAATCGAAGCTGACCTCGATGTTAATTCAGCCTTTTATGAAGCCATTCTCCCGTCGGTGGGTTCGGGCAGCGTCTCGGGGTTTTTGGTGACAGCTCGCTAACACGCCTCAGCTGAGGTGTCTCTGCCACATTTTCTCCTGTTTGCCATCTAATTCACACTTCCCCGAGGCACACTCCTGAAAAAAATTGGATGGTAAAACATTGTGAAAACATCTTCTGATGACAGTCATACCACGGGTGGGATGGGTGGAGGGGCAGTCAGGTGGGTGTGTGGATCCGTGTTCCGATCCGTTCCCATATTTTCATGTCTTCATTGGGTTACGGCCTTCTTACAGGAAACACTGGGCATCCTATGTGGAGCGAGGTGGCTGCTCAGGGGGGATGGAGAGAGGATTAAGCGACGCCATCCTAACTGGGAAACCATGTCGCCCTATTTTTAATTCATGTGATACCACCTGGCTAATGGGGTTTCTGGATCCACCAGACAATGCACCAGCCCAGAACAGAGCTTGTTTCACCTGATAAGGCCCAGACTAAATGCACTAAAATTATTCATGGAGGCTGCATTATGAGTTGGTGATAATAATATTGGAATTTTATAGCAGTTTAGAAATGTCAGGTTGCTTAAGGACAAGCAGATGGCAACCCAAATTGCAAGAGGTACATCGAAAAAGGTTATTTTCTTCTTTGAGTAATGGGCACATCAATTACACTCAGTCGGTATCATAAAACAGATGAATATAAATTGTTTTTGACAGTTTGCTACCTGGAAAGTTGAAAGTTAAAAGAACTTTTCTTTTGTCAAATATTAAGACACTCCTCAGTCTCATGGGTGCCTTTAAAAACATATTGCTTTATCTAACATTCCCCCCCGGAGGGTCTTAAAAACATCATGATGTCAACATTACAGGAAATGCTAACACAGTCATACTGAACTTACAGTAACACACAGGCCACTGATGTTATCCTGCCCATTGATTTCCTCTGCGGCCCTAAGTACTGACGGCCTCAGCTTAAGATAGCAAGAGACCATAAAAGGCAGATTGACCAAACACAACATCATATGATTATATGAAATATTGATAAGAGTGGTCTCCTCTCCCATCAGGCCTTATGGAGAAATAAATGGACAACTGACCAGCCCAGGCCGGACAAAGCCAGCCTGTGTAATGAACTCAATAGACATACAAAGAGGAAAATGCAACAGAGCAAAAGTTTGCTGCGATTTTTCTTTTCTTATAATAGAATATATTGCTCCTTTAAGTTAATTCCACATGAGATTCTATATAATTATTGGTGGATTTGTTAAATCTTCATTTCATTTTCTATATGCTTCAAACTTTGACACATTTTTAAAATGGAAATTAATTTACCTTATAAATATCTAAAATATTTTCACTATTTTATTTTTCTTTTACAGCTGCAGTTTTTGTGGAGGTATGGATATTTAAACAAATGCAGTCAAAAGGAGATAAAGTTATAGCTTGGAAATTTAGTAAAACTTGGAAACCAGGTTTTCACTATTTGATGACAGAAACAGTCACAGCTTATTTCTATATATTCTATATATTTCTATATTTTTAAAGCAGAAGCGCATCAATTCCCTCTGAAAAAACGAAATTTTTTAAAGTTTTAAATTAATAGGCATGACATATTTCCTACATTTCAGTCCTAACTTTGTCTTTATTAATATAGAATAAAGACCTGCTTAATGTTTTTATTTGTGCACAACTTGCTTACTAAATAAACATTGCATTACCTAAATATAAATGGGCAGTGGCTTTGTAATAGTTTCCTAACAATGTATCCTAACCACTATATTTTTTATTTCCTCTTTCCAAAAGACAGTTTGTCTTGATTTTTAAGTGTGGGAAAGGTATTGAAGCCTTCTTTTTGTGCAGCAACAAGTGGAGGAGGGGCAGAGCTGAAACTTTATGCTTTAAACATCTGGATCAAACTTTGATCACTGAATCAATTTTTCTTCCACCTTTTTGATCGTAGGAACTGCTTGAGGGGAAATTTTAACCAAATTGAAGCTGCAACTTTTTAACACGTCGACTTAGTTTTTCTAGCCAGCCCTTCCCTGATTAAATATTTCTTTTGTAGCTTACATCCAAACAATCAGGAGCCCACCGCTCTAAGTCTGAATGCACATCCCAATGTTTCAGTCTGTCGAACAGGATAGAGAAGAACCACTTTGGCTTCTTATTATCGGACGAAAATCTAATAAATCTGAGCTGTGATCAAAGAAGCCAACGTGCACATGTACGAACACAGCTGAAGCAATGGACCCTGCTGGTATTTTGCCCTTAGCTCCTTTTAATGGTTTTGTTCAATTAAGAGACACGGGTATACTACTCAAAAGAGATGTCTTATCCTGAGATATTTATCTTGATTTATGCTGGGAAGAGTGTAACATCTCTGTGATGAAAGATAGAGTTATCAGTCTGAGCTATGTTATGTTTGTCAAAGCGATTATCATGACTGCCATCTGCATCTTATCTAAAGCTATGGCAAAATCACTGCAGGATTTTAGCAAGTGAAACAGTTTAGCTGTTAATCTAGATTTCTAAACCTTTCCAACTAAGGAATGTATCAAAAACTTAAACTAGCTTATGCAGAAAAACAACGTTATTTTCCCACTTTGACATCAAACAAGGAGAATTTTTACTTGCCAAAGAATGTGACTTATTAGTTGCACGTTTCAAACAACAGACAGGGGGAAAGCAGTTTTTAACAAGCCTTTAGTTGTTGAGGGCGAATAAGTGTAAGCAGTCTTCCATCAAGTGCACGCGTGCCTCTGACACGATAGCGGCTAAGACGTTTATGCAAAGTTGCAACCATACACTTTCAACTTTGCCGTTCACACGGACGACAACTTTGATACCATATTAGATGGGAGGCAACAAAGTTGATACGGGTATTTACCAACAAAGCCTTCTTTTCACTTGTGGCTGGTGCAGAGTAAGAGGATTATTTCCTCTCCTTTTACTGTTTGGATTTAAACACTTTGGCGACTTTGGAAATTAATTGTTGTTCTGACATCTTAAATGAAAAAGTCTGACTTTATGATATAGTGCTTGAAGATCACCAAGAGAGGGACCAATAATATCAAGCAAGTGAAGGAGCTGGCCATTTTTAAGTTTATGGTTAGGATGCGATTACTAGATCATTACATGTAAATACTATCTTAACCCATTAATATCTAGCAACTTCACAATTTACTTAAAAAAAGTTACATTTTAGAGATGCACTGATCACAGTTATCTTGGGCCCACTCCTGATATTGCCATGTTGAATTTGTGCAAACTGGTGTCATGAAAGCATTAGAAAGATATATAAAATAAACATTAGTTCAAATCCAGTTTTTTCTTTAAGATCTCAGTAGCAAGGCACCGAATGGCTAAAACTAAAATATAATTGTATCTCATTAATTCCTTTAAATTAACATGCATTTTTGCCTTATTGTAGTGAAAGTTAATTAATGGTCGACTGTATATCAGAGCTGAGTGCAATTAGCTGATATAAACATTAGAAATACGGACACATTTTACTGACATAGCCTTTTGAAGGCTGTCTTCAATATTTTTTTGTAATTTTATTGTAGCACATTTAATGGAGAGATGCAAAAACGCAAGGTATAGGAGTCCTTGTTTTGCAGCCAGTTTCTAAAAATCATGGATCAAATCTGTGTTAATATGCCTAATTTGCTGCACATGTTATTATATTGATTTGAGGAGCTTTGGTTTTCTTTGTCTATCCAGGTGTCTTCACCCTCTACAATGATGCTGACTAAAGACTGTATTGACCGCTGCAGGTTCCTGTCAGTCTGATGCAACCTACAGTTTATGCTAATTTAAACATTTAAGACATTCAAAGCAGCTATTTAACTACGTATTTTGTAGTTATAGTTAAGTTACTGTACTTAAAGCTACAATATAATTTTCAGCAACATCTAATTTTCAGACTGCAGACCGCGGCGTCATGAACGGTTCCCCCAACTGCTTCTCCCCCTCCAACAATATGTGGTCATAGTACAAAATGGCTTCCACGACGTCCACATCACCTGGCTTCTCATATGATGACGAGGTTTGTTTACATGGATCATTTTACAAACTGCATTTTATTAGTCCTTGTAGGATTGTATATAGCCCTAACCTGCTGCAGCCACTTTTGAGCATGATGTTGATCTCTACAATCACTAGTTTGTCAGTTCTGACAAACGATAAAAAAGCTTTTTCTAGGTTTTTGTTTAATAAAAAATTTGTTCATGATAATGAATTACATAATTTTGTCATATATTACATTTCTGTCAGTAAATCTGTGTAATTATCACACACTGTAGCTTAAAGTAGTTTTTTTTTCGGCATCTGTACTTTACTTTATAGTTTTTATTTTTCTGAAGGTCCTTTTACTTTTACTCCCTACATTTGAAAACTTTCATTTGCAATCCTTACTTTCTCGTGTCTCTTTTATATTTTGATAACATGTAACAGGTACAGAAAAAAGAAAAAAACAGAGGAAATGGAGAGCACAAAGGAAATCAGTCCAGTTAGAGAACAGTTTGTTTATATGATGAGGAATCAGATTCAGAAACACATGAAATCCCCCATCCATTTCCTCTATATTAGACTTTAAATTCACACCATCATGATTCAAGTTCTATCTCAATTTTAATGCTATTTGCAGCTTTAATGCCATAACTACCAAATCTCTAAAAGTGTTTAACTGTTTGCTTCTTTTCTGTCAATCGATTTTATCTTCTTTTAAATTTAAATTTAGAACAAAACTACACTTAGTAAGTTTTATGTTGTATCTACCAGTCAAAGAGGGAATTTAACTCATTTTCTGTTCATAGTTGTTTTTGTAGAACCTGTGCTTTTTTTCTAAACTTTTTGTTAAGTCAATTAGATTTTTACTATTACTTTTACCGAAGTCTTTTACTTAAGTACAGATTTTAAGTATTTTTAAAACTTCTATCTGCTGGTCAGCTGACCATCTGGTTCTAGTCAGTAGACTGTTATTGAATCAATCTATTTAATAAGAATAATTAAAGTAACTTTAAACTGCACAGATACATTATTTCGTTCTTTTTTGTATTAAATATAAAAATGCTCTGAACATTTGCAGTATTCTGTTTTAAGCATTTAAAACTTATATTTTATTTGATTGTATCTCAGTATAATTTAATATCATGAGAGTCAACTCGGCCCCCTGGTAGTTCAGAAATGTTTCAGCACAACCATGCAGAAAAGGAAAAAAAAACATAGACTGATGCGGAAGACAAAGAGCATCAGAAGTGAAGAGGAAGAGACGGGAGTGTGAGGAAGTAAAACAGGAGGGCGGGCTTGTGGCAGATTTTCTACCTGCAGGCAAAAAGGAACCCAAAGGTTCAACAGGGAGCAGCCAAGCCCGCCCCACTTCCAGGAAGGCCCTTACCACTGTGATCCATTATTCAGCAACAAGCACAATTAGCCTCTGTTGAGCTATTTTTACATGCTGCGATAAGATAGATTCAATGTACAAAAGAATGCGTAACATTCCCCCACTCCCTCCCTTGCTTACCCTCTTACACATCACCACTTATTTATTTATTTGGCACTTTAATGCGCCAGAATGGTATCGATGTAGCTTTTATCCCTTCACTTATTCATCAGGACTTTGAAAGAGTTTGTTTAGAGCTGTTTAGTGAGGAATCATCAGCAAAGCTAAAGCGATGAGATACTTTGAGCTGACTCCTCTTTCCCCATGTTGTGATTTATGGCTGTAATTTCTCTATTTGAATGCAGATGGTTGGCATTTAAAAAGTGTTTGACCTCAGGAACCCTAACGAGCACTCAGCATCAAATGCATAACATAAATGCAGCCACGCTAAGTGCAGGTGGTCATTTATACAACAGGCGGACTTAAAGCTGCTTTGAGATGAGCTCATGTCAGATAGGATGTGCATTTAGCAGTGCCTCAAATCCCATACCAAAGCAAAATTGCAAAATGTGTAACCACAAACTAATAGCATGTTTAAATGTGCAACCACCGGCCCATAACTGCTCCTAAAGGAGCCATTGGATGTTTGAAAAATATGCTCACCAGGTTGGATGGGAAGACTGATGGCACCCTTTTGTTTGCCCTTTAGATAGTAAAGATGTTACCATGTTGTTGCAGAACCAATTGTTTGATCACTGGCATTCTAAGCAGACGAAACCGATTCATTTTGAAACAAGACATAAGAATACTTCATTTGATCATTAGTTATTAGCGTTGCCCTTTAATGCATGAATATACGCAGCTTTGCAAATGTTTTCATATCCCTTGTTGAGATTTGTGTTATTGCAGTTTTGTGTGACTGACCAAGAACAGCTGTTTCACAATTTGTAAAAAGAACAAATACATCATCATTTTTTTTTTATATTGTCATCAATCATTTGACGATTACTGGGAAATAATAATCCAAATAGGTCTGGTGTGCATTTGTTTCCAGCCCACCTGTACATTAACAGCCCAAATAAAAAAAAAAGCAATTCCTTTCAGTTATCATCTAATAAAAGACTATCTAAGATTTAATGTGAATATGATTATAGGTGCTCTGTGAAAAAGTAAGAGCTTTCACTCTGTATTATTGTTGGTATGTTACGAAAGAGGTTCTTGTTTACTTCCTCATTGAAGAAGCGTTAGTACAAGCAAATTTGTTCCTTCGTACGAGTGATTTAGGAGAAAATTCACCACTTTTCTGCTATTTCTAATCATCTCTGAGGTACGAATAAATTTTACTAAAGCTCTAGACTTGACGTAGGGGTCTTGTGCAATCATTACTGTAAATCAGTGACCTAAGACAGGGACCGGAGGGTGTCTGGTTTGGGAACCTCAGGTTATGATCTCTGCTCTTTGTAGATGATGTTGCCGTGTTGGGCTAATCAAACCAGGACCTTTGCCATGCACTGAGGCGGTTTGCAATCGAGTGTGAAGCGGCCGGGACGAAGAACAGCACCTCCAAATCCAATGCCATGGTTCCCTAGAAAGGTGTACTCCCCTCTTCAGGTCGGTGGAGAGTCCATTTCTCAAGTGGAGGAGTTCAAGTATCTCGGGGTCTTGTTCATGAGCGAGGGACGGATGACGCATGAGATCGATAGACGGATCGGTGCTGTATTTGGACTGTCATGGTGAGGAGGGAGCTGAGTCGTGGGGTAAAAGCTTGCGATTTACCGATCGATCTACCCCTATGGTTACCTATGGTCATGAGATCTGGGTAATGACCGAAAGCGAGATCGCGAATACAAGTGGCCGAAAGGAGTTTTCTTCCTTGAGTTGCTCGGCACACCTTTCAAAATCGGGTGAGAAGCTCAGTTAGGAGCTTGGAGTAGAGTTATTGCTCCTCCACATTGAAAGGAGAAAGCTGAGATGGCTCAGGCATCTGTTCCGGATGCCTCCCTGTCGCCTCCTTCTGGACGTTCTCCAGGCATGTCCTATTGGGGGGAGGTCTTGTGTAAGGCCCAGGACATGCTGGAGGGACTATGTATCTGTGCTGGTCTTGTGTCGCCTCAGGGTCCCCACAGAGCAGCTGGAGGAGGTGTGTGATGGATGGATGGATGGATGGATGGATGGATGGATGGATGGATGGATGGATGGATG
>NW_015151022.1:224155-226979 GCF_000732505.1 Cyprinodon variegatus | reverse complement strand
GATGGATGGATGGATGGATGGATGGATGGATGGATGGATGGATGGATGGATGGATGGATGGATGGATGGATGGATTGATTATTGGCGTGGTAATTATGCAGATTTCCATTTCTCTGAAACATGCACTCACAAACAGGTGGACTGCATCAGGTTTATGAAGATCATATACAATCATTTACTGAACTTAAGGACGTTAAATCTGCTTTGTGTTCAAAAGAGCCCATGGTAAGAGAAAAATTAATAGAAATTTGCAACAAGAGTATGAAAATGTTGCATAAGACCAAATGGCATGTTTTGAAGCTTTCAGATTTACTATGAGAACCACTTATACTCTTGTTGCGCTAATATTTAGATTCCCCACCTGAGTTACACTTGGTGTCTCTTATCTGCTTTTCTAATGAAGGAACCCTTTCCCAAGTTGTAAGGTTGAGTGGATGGCTGTGTCCTTGTAACTTCACAGATGTATCATACTCTTTTTTTCTGCAGATAAACTGAGCAGAGTTCTCAGAGATGTTCCAAGCCTTGTTATTTAAACCTAACCCTAAACCTGCTCAACCTAAACCTCCTTCTTAACATGTCTTATGCTCCTTAGTCATAATGCTGCTTGGTCACTGCTCTTCTCTGAAGACCCAGGGAGGACTTTGCTAAATTCTTGGGTTTTTGCTGATATATTTACTATTAAGCTGATCTCTCAAGGAAAGTGGTTGCAGGGGATATTAAATAAAAACGCACTGAATAAAAATGTACTGGCTGTTTCTCAGAGCTTTATTAATAGAAACATATTCCCTGCTTTTTGTTGATCTAAAACATAATATTCCATAAAATGTATTAGTTTTTGTCTTAATCAAACAAAATGTGAAAAAATAAAGCAAAATTCCAAGTTACTGTACAGATAATTTCAGAAATAAGTATAAACTCTTGGTCAGTAATTGATGTAAAGTTACTGTAATAAAGAAGAAACGATAGACAGATGAGCTAAAAGTGTTGAACTCTCTCCACATTTCAGAGCTTAATGTGCATATTCAGCTTTTATATGTACAACATAACTCAGGCCAAATTGGCTCACCTGCCATTTTTATGTGAGAAAAGGAGAACTACTCTGGCTGAACACTGCCTTCTTGTTTAAATTTTTACCCCCAATGTTTCCAGATTTACTTTATCACTCTGTCTTAAACCTTATCTGGTCACGGCTTTAGGCCTCTGGCACTTTTTCTTTTCCTCCTTGAAGTGAGATGAGGATTTTCTTTGCCATTATCTCGCCCTTTTTTTTTCATCAAACTCCATTTTATCTCTAGAATGATATGATTAGATCGTGATTTGAAGACATTTTAATCTGTGATCAGCTTTAATATCTTGGATGACTAGAAATGTGTTTTTTGCATATTTCCACTTCACAATTAGGCATAAAAACACAACTCTTAATAGAGGCAATTTAAAGAGATTACTTAAAAGAAAACAAAGAAAAAATCCTTAAAAGAAAACAAAGAGACATTTTTCTAAGGTCTTCTCAAAAACAAACAAATCAATGGCAAAATGTGCATGCTTAAAAAATCTGATATATACGGTGGCAAATGAGTGCACAACTAAATGGTCAAACTGCAGAACACATAAGCACAATAAACCAAGAGCAGAAAAAAACAACAGAAGAAGAATTTTGCAATTACACAAAACTGATAAAACCAAAAAGGAAAATGCTGCCATTATCAAAATCGATAGAAAGTTATAGAAGGCAAAGGGAGAAGTGGCAAAGAAAATATGCTTTTTTTGTCTAGTTAGGCAATCGAATTGTCTACTCATAAAAAAAAAAAAAATCTAAGGAGAAATTGTTTTAAAATATGTGCGAACATTACATTTAATTACAAGTACATTACAAGAAGCTTAACGGAAGTTTCTGAAGTTTCACCTCTCAGTCACTCTTCTGGCTTTGATTTTAAGTCTCTAAATGAAACTAAATGGTTTCTCACCTCGTTTACTGTAATTCTGGTTGTAGAAGCACTACTGTACGTAAACAAGACTAAAGATCTAAGAGGTAAGAGAGTTCACAATTGACCAAAAGAAAAAATATATATATATATATATATTGTGAAGTTTTCCTGCAAACTTTATAGCTTTTAAAACCAAATGCAAATGCATTTTGGATGAGGTGCAGGTTTCTGGATCATTTGTTGTGGATTACAGACACCTGGAAAGCAATAATTACGGCTTTAGGTCACTCATGACGTTCTTTTTGTTTTTTCACAGCTTTGCATATCTAGAAATGAAAAATACATCCTGTTAATTATTGTGAAATGGCCCAATTTCATCCATCCATTGTTTGTACTTGGTTATCCTTTCAGGGTAGAGAGGGTAGTGCCGGAGCCTTTCACCAGAAGCCATTGGGAACAGGTTGCTTTACTACTGCAGGGCTCAATTGCCACAGGTAGGGAGCTTGGTTTAAAAGCTGGACTTTCTAATATTCCAACCTACTACAATCATGGATCTGAAGCATTTCATTGTAGCTCTGACTTTGGAAAGGCCTTTTCTGTTAAAAGGTAACCCTCTGCCCCACCCTTCTTCTGTAGGATTATGGCCTTTTAGTGGTTTCCTTGCAACAGTTGTTTTCAGGTGTTCTTCATCTAATTTTTGAAGCCAGAAAAAACCTCAAATGTGTGTTTCTAATATAATGAAATTACATACTTATTTTTACTGATTGGAAAAGTATTAGATAGCATTCCATTAAGATGCATCTCACCATTTTTCTGATCAAAAGGGGCTTAATACAAGCCACACTTTTTAGCTTGTTTTTAATAAAAATGGTGTATATATATATATATATATATATATA
>NW_015151022.1:204827-224014 GCF_000732505.1 Cyprinodon variegatus | reverse complement strand
TATGGAAGACAGTGAAGTGGTATAAAACATACTTAGGACCAGGAATAGAGCTTGCAGTGCTTTTCTGCTTCTTAGATGAAAAGGTTTTACATGGTGGACGTATTACTGGGATATTTTAGGAGCACATGCAGCATGAATCTAAATATGCAGAAAGAGCAGCTCTGATTGCCATGAGGTGTTCCCTAACAAGGTTTTCAGAACATCCAAACTATAAGCTTTGACCCCTCTTTGCAGGTACTTTCATTGCTTTAGATCAGGCAGGTAATTAGTCTAATTAAAAGTGTTTCAGTGTGGGTGGGTACATGTGTGAATGGCAGTGGTGCTAGTAGGGTTCATTAGCCCATACTCCCACTTACCCACCTCTTAACCCAACTCCAATTGATCTTTACAAGACCTCCCTCCCATTTTATTCTGTGCCTCCTCTCTCTTATCTACAGCAGGATTACCCCTGACCCCTTTCAGTCCGCTTATTCCCCCTGGTGTTGGTGTGGGAGGGGCTAGGGGTGTGAGCGTGGAGGTGGATGGGTGCATACATCAGGGCCGGCTGATCAAAGCTCCGGGGATCCCCAGGAGGACATTTTCAGAGGCAGGAGGGAATTTAAACAGAGGCCTTATCCAGGAAATCAGAGCTGAGGTTTGAGAAGGGGGGTATTGTAGCTGTTTGTAACCCAGGAGAGGACCAGCCCTGTTTTTAATCCCCCTAATGAAGGAGGGGATCTGAGCAAGGCTGCTTTCACCTGTAAAGGGTTCTAATGGGGTTTGCATGGTGATAACCTTTGAAAGCTTTTGGCTTCCTTCAGAAAAGAAGGGTGAGATGAGAGAAACCTCTGGATTTGTAAGAACAGCATGAAGTATATTCAGGATGACAGAAGCATCAGAAACAACAAAGTGGTCTCTGGAGGCGCACAATATCCAGTGTGTGTGTGCAGCAGTGTGTGATGATGCATGTGCGCCCGTCCTTTCAGCTGAGCAGTTTTGGGACAGTGGTTCTGTCCATTGCAAGCCCCGAATGGTATATGAATCTGTACACTATTATATCTTACATGTAGATGTATATCAACAAAAAGAAAATCCCTACTCCTGTGAATTTTATATAAGCATTTCTGCAAGTTTTGTCATAACAGAGAAATGACAGACCTGAACGCTGATTCGGTGTGGTGCCGCCACTAGCTCCTGACTGTGCAAGGGAATCAACCGGGAGCAAATGATATTCATTGGTCTTAAACACTCGGGTTAGGCTGGCCGGCGTTGTAGTAACCGCTGGTGTCATGTTACATTAAGACCTGAAGATGACAGAGGGCAACACATCTGCAAAGACAGGAGAGACATCAGGAAGGAGGAGGAGGAGGTGAATACAGAGCATGGCTGGATGCAAAGCTGAGGAAGATCAACTGAGGTAGTTAGAAGTTTTTAACTTTTCCTGAATTTAATCAGAATTGCCTTTATCATCATAATTTCTAACAAGGTTCTTATCATGTGTTTAGTGAGGTATATATTCATTTGGGATGCATGCTAAAAAAATTATTACATGACATTATTGAATTAATTCTTTAAAAATGTAAATGGTTGAAGATCCAGAAATCCTCTAAATGAGTAATCTGCCAATAGGGGGAGCTGAACAGTAGTTTAGTTAAATGCTGCATTCCTACAAACAAAATAAATATCACCTAATCTTTGTCATGTAAAAGGATTTAAACTCCTTTGTGTGTTTTTTTGTAAAAAAAATCTTTGATTATTATTATTATTATTATTATTATTTTTTTTTGTAGATGAAAGGAATAATTTTTTATTATAGCATTATTATGTATTTTTTCTTATTGAATAGATCCGCTTTTGATACAAAATACACATACACATACTCGTATTGGGACTATCAGCCAATTAAGAAAAAAATTATCAAATTAATTACAGAATTTTTAATTAACTTATCTAATTAATCATTTGAATCTGATATTTACCAAAGCATGTGTGTGGAACAATTGTCCTCAAGGGCTGTAGTTCTTTAAGTTTTCCATGCATCCGTGCTCAAGCACAGCATATGAAGTTCTGTGCAGAGACTCATTGCTTAGAATCAGGTGTGTTGGGGCAGAGAAATTGGGTAACCTTGCAGGATGAGGGTGAAATTCCCCCTTCACAGTCCTAAATGTACCCAAATAAAGAATTTGTATTAATAATAATTTAACTTTATTGATCTCACATTGGAGAAATGTACTGTACCTCTTAACACATCCCCTTGGAGAGCAGTGGGCTGCCATGGTGGGGCGCCCAGGGAGTATGGAAAAAAAAATCCTGACACAAATGCAGTAAAGTTTAAAGACTTATGGTACTTTGTAATTTCATTTATAATTGTTTATGGACCAGAAATACTTTGTTGAATCTTGTTCGGTGCACGTGTGGGTCTTGTGTGCTTGTGTGAATTGTGTTGTGCATGTGTGGATCTTGTTCTGTGTGTGTGGATTTTTTTTGTAATTGTGTAAATCTTTCTGTGCACGCGTGGATCTTTCCCCATGCGTCTATGAATCACATATGTGTATTTGTGAAAATTGAGACCTATCTAGCTTTATAGGGGGAGCAGTGTGGGGTTAAAGTTCAAATAGAAAACACAGACTTATAGTTTCTCATTTGATAATATGTACAAATTAAAAATATCACGAGTGAAAAAATGTCCAGCATTTGGTTATTTATAGCATAAAATTATTTACAAAGATATAAGATGAAGCTAAATCCTTCATGTGACCCACTGAGGCGCTGTAGGATCCTGTGACCTCAGTTTAGTCAGGAAGTATTCATTTTACATAGCGAGTCAATATTTATTCACCTTTGTGATGGAATTTTGTTCCTTAAACAAGGACGAATACGGAGTAGTCTTAGTGGTTTTATTTATGCTCGCTGGTTTAAACACCACTGCTAAATGTTCTTTTATTTTATGCAAAGGCGGTGGAAGTTCATTTTCTTTCAGAACATTTTCCAGATGCTGCTGTTTTAATTAGTTTAAACCAGTGACTAACCTGTTATTTGAAGAGGGGGATCCCAGTAGGGATGAGTTAGCCCTACTGTGACCTAACATCATCACTACTCAGAACATCTGAACTATCTTTTTAAGTTGTGTTCTTTAATAAGGAGAAGAAAAGCTTTATTTTTATTTTATTTTTTATCAGACTGGGAATAGGCTACCACCTGAAAGATTAATTTTATCTATGGTAAAACAAACAACATCTGTTATTTCATTTACGAGATTATTACAACAGAAACAGGGAAATACAAAGGTAAATGAGGCTTGAAAATCTTGACACTTTTTTGTCGCCTCAATATTTACTGGATCCCTCATGTAGCAGTAAGGATGTAGCTTTATTGTTCAAAAATACAGAAAAATTAAGCTTGTTTGAGAACTGAACAACAATGAAGATAAAACATTAGTTTGGAGCTAAAACAAAAGCATAATTTATTAATTTGTAATTGAATGGCAGAGGAATGATTGTGTACAGAGGGCAGGGGGAGCAGCTGCGTGTCTCTACAATGATGAGACACTAAGATCCTTCATTGTTAGACCATACCTTGGATATGGACCGGTTTTGACAAAGAACCTTTGTTTGCCATCACCTTGCTCGTATGGTCAGATAATGAGGATGTTTTCAAAAGCTGACAGAGAAACAGACTGAGGGAGTCGCAGCATAAAGCCAAGGCACTCTAGAGCCAGTTCTCTGAGTTTCTGTCGTAGGAGGACAGAATGAATGGGTTCGACTCAGCAGCTTGTGCGTGTGTAACACAATTTTCTGTGGTTTGTTTGTGTCTCTGCCAATGTTGACAGGCTCGGTTTTTATTCCCGGCCTTGGCTTGGCATAGAAGACAAGCTTTCATGTCTCTGATGGAGGCTTCATCCATGATCAACCAAAACCCTGCAAAGATTTCAGAGAAACATGGTTTATTTGATATATGAAAATATATCTAATAAATACAAATAATAAAAACAATCTGTTCACCTAATTTATACAATAACATGTTGATTTTTATGACCTTATCCTTACAAAAGTATATTTTTTGTAAACTATTGAACGATAGATGACAATGTAAAAGTCAGCAAGTACCAACCAGAAATTTCTGAAGCTCAGGGTCAGGTTAGCCTTTTTGACCTTTTTTCATCGATGTTTCTCCAAACATCCAGCTTCAGATGACACCATTGTTGAATATTTTCTAATTATTAGCAGTTGCCCTTACAGTGCCATGATATTCATTTAATACAATGTTTTTTTTTTAGCCTCTTAGTTATCTCTGCTAAGCATGGCTTTAGTTAAAGAAGGTAAATGAGAAAGTTCCCATGATGAAAGTTAAACCTAATTTACAGCAAATCAGATTTACTGAAACTTTGCAGATATTATTTCTAAAGCAAACATATTCCAGGACATTACAACTTTTTTTATGTGTTTTAGTACTATATACACTCTTTTTTATTGTCTATGGGTTTTTTTTTTTTATCTTTAATGGCGTCCTGCTTTAACTCTGCCCTCTGTACTCTATATAAGCTACTGGAACCAGGATTTCCCTGAAGGAGTAATCCCAAGGGATAAATAAAGTTGAGTCATAAATCTAAGATTTTCTATAACTGATGGTTGAAGTGGTGTAAGGATAAATTAACTTTAAAGTTTCTTCAAAATATGTTTTAGCCAAGCATTCAAGGCTTTGCAAACCTGTATTTTCTTTGGTAAGAAAGCAGAGATGTTTGGGTAAATGAGAGTCAAACGCTATAAGTGAAAATAACTGCAATCAATGGTTCCTTAGCTTATACTTTAACTTGAATCGGCTGCTATTTTTGACTTCCAGCTCAATCAAGTGTCTGATCCAGGGCTACAGCGAGATGCTCTAACAGTCGGTGCACGTCTTGCACCGGCCGTTAACCCGAATATCTCCTCAGCTCTGCAGCTGCACCAACATCTGTGCTCTGTGTCTTCTTCATCCGCCCCATTCCCTCCAATAACCTGCCATCCCTCTGATGGGTATGAATAAAGGAGGGAACAATCTGGATACTCTGTTGCGCAACATGCTACCGGGGTTGAACACATCAATAATGCATGGGGAGCAATTCACTTCCAACTTAGGAATAGTTTAGTATTTATTGAATTATGCCAAACAAACATGGAAAAAAAACCTAATTTCCAATATCAACTAAAGGAACCTTTTTTTTTTATTTTTTACACAGAATGTATTATTTGTTGCAATTAATCAAATACCTCTATTATCTTGAGCCTTGCAATGTCAAAATATCATGGTATTTAGTTTTTCTCTTCTTCTAAATTCATGTAGTTGGCATTTCTTTATTGTTTATTATGTTCTAACAGGTCTTGTAATATTCTTTATTAATTTTCACTTTAGATGTTTTTGCCATACCAGTGTTTCTGCTCATATTGATAGATACGTACTTTCCGTATCATTTTAGTATTTTGTTTAATTTCTAAATTTTTGTATTTTCTTTCACTATTTTCTGTCATAAAGGTCTACTATCCTGTTTTCATTCTGCCTCAGCTGTTCATTAAGCTATTTTGGTTTATTGGTTTTCTTCCATCTATCTTTCATATTACTTGTTTGATGGTTGCCACTGATCACTGCTGGGTTCTTCTGTTTGTCTGACTGTTTTATGCCTGTTTTTATATACAGTGCATCCCCACATAACAACTGAAGTCATTTTTTATAGCAGCATTATTATAAAGGGTTCCAAAAAAGTAAAAAAAAGAAAAAAGAAAAAACCCTTTCCCCTGCACTTTGTTTCCAAGTTTGAAAACGTTTTGCTTCCCATCCAGGAAGTTTTTTTCAATTGAGAATGTTAAAATTAGCATTGAGCTCTAAGCTTAATAGAGTGGCCCAAAACAAACCTTGTTTTGGCTTAGAAAACATGCAAATTGAACCAGAAGAAGGGGTCCACTCCTTAGGAATGGAGAGTCGTTTTTTTTTTTTTTTGTTAGCCTGCAATACCTTGTATTGGTCTATGCCTCAGAAAAGGGGTTGTTAGGTGGAATTATTGGCCTGGTGAGATGATAGCGGGAAGGAATCAACTCTATCGCTGCATTGTTGGTTTTTGAGAGCTGAAACCTGAGTCCACACCCTCTGTTTAAGGTTGGTTTTCTTTCTTAACATAAATGGCTTCCTTCACACCCCTTTCAAACCACATGTCTTCTTTGTCCAAAGAATGACTATGACCTGGATGACTGAGAATCTTCACCAGCACTATATAGGATTATTGCACAAGGTATTTACATGGGTATTTATATAGATGCATATTTATATATCTAGCTATTGCACTGGGTATCAAATATAAAGAGACTGGTTATTGCACAGGGTATTAAATAGTAATTACACATGACACATTGCTCGAGTTACTGCTGTTGTAGTTTCACAGGTCTGGTGGCAGCAGGGATGAATGACCTGCAGTGCCGCTCCATTTTACAAACAGGGTGTAAAAGTCTTTCATTAAAGGAGCTGCTCAGCTCCTCCACACGCTGGTGCAGGGAGAGAAAGTTGTTGTCCATGATGGATGTAAGCTTGGACTGCAACCTCCTCTCAGCCACTTCCTCAACTGAGTCCAGAGCGCAGCTTAGGACAGGAACAGCCTTTCTCACCAGTTTATTGAGTCTCTTTCTGTCCCGCTCTGTGCTGACAGGGTCCAGCAGACGACAGCGTAGAGAAGGGCTGATGCCACCACAAGCAGGGCCTGCTAACTCAAAAGGATCTCAGTGTCCTCAGGAGGTGGTAGCAACTCTGCCCCTTCTTGCACAGGGTGTCGGTGTTATGAGTCCAATCCAGTTTGTTCTTTACATGAACACCCAGGTATCTGAAACACTCCACAGTTTCTATGTCCTGCCCCTGGATGTTCACAGGGGAGTGAGGAGGGGTCTTCTAAAGTCGATCACCATCTCTTTGGTCTTACTGGAGTTAAGACAAAGGTGGTTCTTCTCACACCAGTCCACAAAGTTCATGATCGCCGATTGATACTCCAGCTCGTTCCCCTAAGAAACACAGCCTACAATGGCTGAGTCATCTGAGAACTTCTGGGGATGGCAGCTGTCCGTGTTAAAGGCGAAGTTATTATTTTTATTTATTTTTTTATAATTAAAATGCCCTGCTTCTCCTAAGTATATTTCTACAACTGAGTCCCTCATAAGCCAAAACATCCCACCAGATCAGGGATCACCAGTGCTGTCTTCTTAAATAGAGAAAAACTCACCAGTGGACTGAGTTTGAAATGTTATTTTTTACTGTTGCTCTCCTTTGTCAATCATTTATAGAGCATTTCATCAGATTAATCATCAAGAGCATTTAGGCATTTATAAAGATTCCAAAACGTTAATTTCTATAAGCAAATAAGAAATAAAAAGAAACAAGAAAAAATAGGTATATTATGAATGAGGTTTAGGTGAACCCTGACCCGTCCAGTTCATAGGTCAGCATTGGTAGCCCTTCCTATGACTCATTACCCATGAAGTAGCTCTAAGCCTTAAAGATGTTGGTGACCCCTGATGTAGATATAAAAAAAAAGAATAATTCTGCCTTATTCGGCATCCTCTGGCTTTTTTCTGTCTAAATGATTTTTTTGTGGGGAAGCAGAGCAGCAGGTCACAAGCCACCACCCCTCCTTCTCATCTCTTACTTTAAAAAAAAATCCTCACTTGTCAACAGATTGTATTTTTTTCCATCGGATACACAGCATGAGAACAAATCACTCTTTCTTTCAGATCTAAACTGATTTGTTTAGAAAGTCATTTACATGAAAAGGTATATTTTGACTCACATGTATAAACCATAAATATGTTGTTAAACTTGATCAACATACACATTTTTTTGCTTTGTAACACTGTTTTAGGACCAGATCTCTGTTTCCATGTATTTAAAAATCAGAAGGTTATCTAAACTCTAGCTCCAAATATTAAGGGATTACAAAAAGCTTTTTAAATTAGTCAATTTGTGTTTTGGATGGTCTTGCAGTTAGAGAGATATTTTTTTTGAGGATTTAGATATGCCTTCCCTGGTAAAAGTCTAATAAAAGGGTATTATGTCTCTTGGTTGATGTAACTGACAGTGCCGTCTGTGAATCTGAAATAGTGAAATCCTGATTTATTCATGGAAAACAGCTAAAAGGAAATCCTTTTTTCCCTTGTTTATATACACTGCCATCAGCTTCTGCTTTGATTTTTTCATTCATAGTTATAAGATTAATAATCTGACAGATCAGAACCTGCTTTGGCTAATCTAAACAAACATTACTGAAGTAAGACCATCTTTTAAGCCCATAATAGTATAATTTCCAGCTTTTAAACATAAAAGTTTTTTATTCAGGTATACTCATTAATAATAAAAAACTGCTTTTGCAGCAAAGTTTTGTTTATGGTTTCTCACTTATAGTAAAATACTGTACAACTAAATTTGTTTTACTTTTTGTGTTTTAAGGGGGTGTAATGTTTCAAGACTGCAGGTCAGTTTAGTAAATAATTTGTTGTGTAGAGCTAATAAGCCAGTGACCCACATTGTTAAAGTTCTACAATAAGAGTTTTTGTTGTTTTTATATTTGAATCAATAGCCTTTCAGTGGTAGCAATTAAATGAGTATTATATATTTTTAATAATGACATCATAACCTGTATAAATGCTTTTTGTTTGGTTTCATTATTATATTTGTTATAAGCAATAAGATTAAAAATTGCAGCATTTTGTAGTAAAAAGAAAACAAAACTCATATTGGAAGACCACATTTAGGAAGGATTTAAAAAACATCATGTCTTGCATTGTTAAAGGAAAAAAATGCGCCAAATGCTCTTAAAATCTGTTTGCAAATCTAATGTTTGTTCAGCAGTGGCCAAGAAAAGCACAGTCTGAGGTAACAAAATGAAAATCCCCTCCACTTGCAACTTGGCACTGCACAAATTGGCATGTAGGCGGTACCATGTTAATATGGTGTGAGGCTGCTAATGGCTTTATGATTGGATAATTAGAGGAAGGTGGGTAATTAGGAGCATAGTCTGGGCTTGGCTTCCCGGTCAGAATAAGTGGGAACAGGAAGACTCCCTGCTGGCTGTCGAAGGGTGTTTATGTGTGTGTGAGTGGAAAAGTGTGCGTTTGGATGTCATTGCTACTGGCTAATGGTATAAATCCTTGCTGTGCCAGTTTAAGACTCCAGACACTTAAACAGGCCTGTGTTGAACAGAAGAAAACACAAATGTGCTGCTCATGCTGGCTTTGTTGCTAATGCTGTCTGATTCCAAAGCCTTTGGGAAGGAGGATGAATGACTCTAAACTCTTATGTTCTTATGGCTTGATCATCTAAACTGTGAACTACTTCCCAGCTTTAAAATGATCCCATTCAGAGGAGAAAATGAGTCAGGAAATTTTCCAGAAATTTGGGAGAATTTGAACACAGCCTCCCCCACTTTCATTCGGTCCTTTTCGCTTTTCTTACGCGCCCTGCTGCTTTAAAAGCATGTTTTTAATCCTTGAGAAAATGACTGGGAAGCTAACGACTTCTCCCTCCGCCCGTCCACCACTCCAGACATCATTAAAGCTCGGCTATTGCCCCAGGCTGCACATGAACCTCTTCTTCAAACTGTACACTTTATCCATAATTCAGCCATCTACCCTAAATTATTCAAGCAAATAGTGGAGAAAATAATGGAGTTCACTGAATCTTACTTACACATAAAACTATTTTAATGTTGATTTGAGTTTTTGATGCTTTCTGATGCGGAGGGAGGGAGGTGGGGTCTGCTGCAGTAGCACATGTGGCCTCCTTTTGCCAGAGTCCTGATTAAGGGAGGGCAGGATGGGCTCGATCATAAACACATGAGCGCACACACCGGTTGGGGGGGGTTGGTTAAGGAATCAATAAAGCACAAATACATTTCAGAGGGTTTAACATACGTAACAATTACACGCACGCAAAAAGTTAAACCCTTACATACACTTTATAAAAAAAAAGAAAACAACAGACTACTTGTATTGAAAGTTATCAGCTTTATGCTTAACAATATTCATGCGTTAATAAAACAGATTTTGCATCTTTTTACTCCGATATGTAATAATATTCCGTTTCTTTTTGTTCTTCTTTAGCATTCAAACACATATGTCTTGTATTGTAACATATTTCTCTCTTATTTTGCACTACTGTGGCTTTCCCCATGACTAAAACAAAACAGGATCCCTTCTACCTGCTGAATTCTATTTTAATATTTTTTTGTAGAAAAAAAAAAAGCTGAATTAACATTAGCTGCTTCCTTACCATACCATAAGTCTGGGTGTTAAATCATTTACTCCCTTTGGAGTGGGTAAGGCCATGCAACTTTTATCACGGGAAAAGAATCAGAATTCCCCTGGATAGAAGGGTGGCTCATGCATAAATAAAGCATACAGTACATGCAAGCACTATAACCTTGCTCAGAGGTTTGGCTGCGAGCACAGAGCACATTACTGAAAGGTTTTATACCATATTATCTAGAGGCTGTAAGACAATTCTCTATACCTGGGAGTTTGGAGGGTTGTGGTGGTACTATGGGGTGCTGAGTTGGAGGAGAAAACATCTAAAGCAAACTCTGAAACCTGGGACAAAACAGGAGAATGTCCTTGGGTGATGCACACTTATTTCATATGCGCCTCTGCATATCTAAACCATCTCTCTTTTTCTTTTTCTTTTTTTTTTTTAGACAACAAACTCACAGAAACTTGCATGCAGAGAGCATCTGGTATCATTTCATTTCAGCCTCTTACCCCCTTCAGCCTTTCTGATGTCCTTTAAAAACGGCCTGCTTCTATTTAATGCAGTGAACGTCAACCACCAAACTGGTAACAACTTGTGTCTGAATGTTTCAAAAAGGATTATCTTACCCTTCTAACTTAAATAAAAATGGTAACCCACTTCATTTAGTTAGTTATGTAAATGATGCAATTCTTCATTTCAAATGCCTTTTGTCTAATTCACAAGGAGGTTTAATGTTTTTCATTCCCATAATAAAAAGCCTTAGGTCAAAGGAAAGTTGATTCATTTTCTAAATAAAAAATATCAAAAAAATGTTGACAAACTTCTAAACCTATCACAAACACTATTTTTAACACATAATCAACATGAATTTCTAGAAAATCTTGGTTTAAATGATTATAGAAACTTAATTTGAAATATTCTTAAGCAGTGCTGTGTCCTTAACATGCTAATACAACAGCATTAAACATGTTTCACAAGTATCACAAGTTATTAAGAATCTTTATGAGATATATTTAAGCATTATTTAATTATTTAAGTACAGAAAAACATCCCTTCAATACCGTAAGTACATTTTTATAGTGCCCTGGATGAATATCTGATTGTCTATGAGCAAATGAGCTACTGGTATGGATCATGCTTTCGGTACAGTTTGGCTAATGACACCGAACCTTTTCTCTCTGCAGGTGGAAGGACCCATCTATTTCCTGAATGTCTCCTGCTTCTCTAGTGTGTGTGACTGCGTCGAAAGAGATTATTTATGTAATCATTGTTTCTGTATATTCTTAGCTTGTTCTACTATTTACTGTGGGAATAAAAATTAAAGTTCAGGGATGAGGTATGAAGCATGACTGTCTCATGCTTCAGCAAAAAAAGAATCCAGGTGTTGGCTAAAGTGAGGAAGTTTCTTAAGGGGAGAATTGTGTTAACTCATGAAGAGACAGCTAACTTCTGAATTACTATGGTACTGCCCACCACCTTAAAGGCCGCCATTTGACGGACCAGACTCAGAAAGTAGGGACGAGTGGGGAGAATGAAAATCTTTAAGTGAGGATTCAGAAAGAATAAAAGATTGAGGGATCCAGGAGCAACTGAGCGACCATGCTCCTCCAAGCAGATTAAGTTCTAGCATTTGGGAACATCCAACATCTTACAGACAGAGTAGTCAGGGTGGCAATAAATGTTCGGGATGTGGGGTGGGGGTCAAAACGGGGCACAGGAGCCTTGTCAGGACAGGTTTGACCAAACAGAGGTAGTGCTCGGATGGATCCTGAGAATGGATGGCAGTATGAGATTTATGGTAGTTGGACTAAGATCTGATTATGTTAAGCATGCTACTGAACATATAGTAGAGTTTTCTGGGGATGGACTCGACTTAAAATATCTGTGTAGAAAACAACATGCTCTAATCTGGGACATTAGCTGATGTGAGGTGGATATGTGCAAGATATCCTCAACGTGGAGGGTGCCAGGAAGGGTTGAGTTCAATTTCAGAGAGAGCACAAACTGATTAATTCTGATTAGCTAGCAGTTTGCTCAGTGAGGTATAGCAGCTCTAAATAGACTTCGAAGTAGACTAGTTCGGGAGCTGGGTTGCAGTTTTTTGTAAAGGTGAAATGTTTCTGCAGATTGGGTTGCTTTTTGACCCTGCTGAGCTGTTGCTTTACCCAAAGGCATTGCACAACGGGCAGGCTCTGTTAAGTTGCCTCGTCAATTCTTAATGTCTCAACTTCTGATAGCTCCGTCATAATGCCGTGAGCAAACTATTTTTTGGTACAGACTTTGGGCCTCATGCAACAACATTTCTGTACTCTAGTTGTAAATACCTCCTACTTTTTCTCCTACTGTGGTCTTCTACAAACCCATCACATCAGATTCAACAAATGTTATTAACTTCAATAAATAATTATAAATGATCCTCATAAAACTGATGCAGTCCACCTGTGCGCAAGTGAGCATGCGTTCGCCAAAAACATAAATTTGCTTTACTGCCTGATAATGGCATATACAGTAAAGGAAATTCCCAGGCTTTTCAAAAGACCTTCATTTTCAAAAAAAAAACATTGAAAATTAAGAAGAAAAACTTTAGACATTCAGCTGACTGAGAGCTTAGCAGCAAAACTGAAGGACCAGTAAAAGCCAAGCAGTGGGGAATAAATCACATGATCTGTAAATGTCAGGGTTGAACTGCAACAGAAGTAAAAACATAAAAATAACTACAAATAATAATAAAATGATATTCACTTTGATCCAAAGACAGTCAATGAAAACTACTATTGGAGGCAAGAGGTTCAATATATGGTGTAAATGCTTAATATGAATTCTCCATCAACCAACAACACAACATTCTGCTAAGTCTCCTTTTAATACACATACGTGTAGTTTAGAGCTCCAAGCCACGTCTCTCATCCCTTGATTGATCTGTCCTTCTCCCTCATACTACATATAATGGAAATGGGAATGGTGAAATTTGAATTTCATCCTTTCAGAAAGACCAAAACCCAAGCATTCTACATTTAGTGTAAAAAAAAAAAAAAGCCAAGGAGCTGCTATGCAGGGAATTGAATACAAGTGTTGCTGAATATCTCATAAATTTTCTGTTACATATATTATTTCAATAACAAGTTGATCTCACGTAGAGCTCACTGACTGTTATTTCTTTTGACAAAATGACAGCAAATTAAACCAGTGTCCCTAAATACCGATAAGCCAGCTGCAGTGACCGATAGTTCTGTCATTAGGGAATAAAAACGTAATTTACATTTGCAGAGTAATTTATGATAATCTAGTCTAATAAAATGGACAATTGCTTTTAAGTAAAAACAAATGTAAACATTTAGTAAAAAACTAGACTTTGATAACAGCTGAGTGATTTTACAGATCTCCTACATGAAGTCTGGATCACTTGTAAAATTTGTTCATACCTGAGAGAAGATTAGAAATAAGAGAAAAATGGTAAATGCAACATTTTCTCTTAAATGACTTGTATGAACATTTTAGGAACGAATGTGTTCATACTGTACTTCTTGCATGAGGGCCATTTTCAGGAAATTGTGCAACAGGATCCCAAGATCCAATGCAGGGCATCTCCTCAGAGAAGAAAGTTAAATGTAATGAAAAAAAAAAACTAAACCAGGACACCACAAGACAACTAGGTTTAGACATTATAAGACTGCAACAGAGAGCAGAGAACAAACAGAAAATTAAATACAAATAGTAGTAACCTGGCGAGCTGGTTAACAGTTGACTTTTATATCTCTGCTTCTTTCTGTATGTTTGGTTCCGTCTCCTTGAACCCCAGTCTGCCTCGGCAGATGGCCGCTCACACTGAGCCTGGTTCTGCTGGAGGTTTTTTCCTGTTAAAAGGGATTTTTTCTCTCCACTGTCACTGCAAGAATCCTTGGTGTGAGGGATTGCTGAGCGTGAATGAGTCGATGCAATCAGTTGGTTTTCCTCAGATATAAATCTTTGAATCAATTTGACGGTATGATCTGGTTGAAATATCTCTCTATAGTGACTTGAGATGACATGTTTTGCGAATTGGTTGCTATAGCAATAGACTAAATTGAATTGAAATTTAATTTATTATAAAATTACGGACACAGTGGATAAATCAATGGGGGAGAAAACAATCACAGTTGAAAACAAAGGAACACAGAACCTGGACCATGACTGGCATTTAACTTGACTATGCACCATTAAATCTCCTGCAAGTAATTATCAGTTTACCAGCAGGTATGCGACCTGCTGCCAGCAGCCCAGTCAGGCTTTATTTAATCAGTATACATAAACTAGTGGAGTAAGACACATGAGGCATGGCCACAAGATAAACTAGGGAGAGTTTAAGAAAGGAGTGACAGGGGTGTAAGGTGCAGCAGAGTATTGGGAAAAAGAAGATCATAGTGAGGTGGAAAAGAATGAAGCCTAGATGTGAGAACTAATTTGACACATTTGCCCAGAATTCCTGCGCCGTCTGCCACTATCAACACGTTTATCCTCTTTGTCTTGTTATCGAGGGAGATGAGGCCTCTGAGGTCTTGCACAGGTCTGTCAGATCAAAGAAGGTGCTTCACCAATAGAAGCAATCTTTCAAATCCACAATCCTTCTCTTTTAGTCATAAACAGGAGAAGGAGACATACAGCTAACAAAACGTGACACTGACAGTCATATTCTAGGAGATAAAATATCGCTACAAGATATTTCATCTTCAATAGAAGCATACATTATTTTGCCTGTTTTTGTTGTTGGATTACAGATTTTTTTGTTATTGTCCTGGCTTTTTGCTTTGCCTTCAACTTAAAGTAAATTAAACCTATGAAAGGAAGACTTTATTTGGTTCTTTTTTCCAAAAGAACTCAGAAAAGATTAATTTAGGTTTATATATGGTTAATATAATAAAAAAAACCTTAAACTATGTAGACAAAAATAAATACAGCAATGTAGATATTTTTGTCAGGTATCTCCATACAGATATGTTTTATGATTATTCTATTATTCTATTTTATACAAACAAACAAAAAAACTGACGTAAAATTTAGGGAAAATTTTCAAATGGTATTTTATTGTGAAAATAGCATTTTTTTGTTCTACTTTTAAGTGTTTTAGTGTTTTTGTTTCTCTCAAGGAGATAAATAAAAATAATCCAAGAAAGCAAAAACCGACTGCCCTGTGTATCAGGGATTCTACAGAACATTGCTGGTGTTTTTTTCAAGATAGATAATGAGACTCTTTTCCAAACTATTCATTTTTGTCTTGTGATTTATGTTTTCTTTCTCAAAATGGATTTTCTGATCCACCTCAGGGGTTAGTCATAAAAGTAGGATAACTTTATAATGAAGTCGTACAGGAATGCTGCAGTAACACAGTCTATCCATCTAATTTGACAAATTTAAAATTTAAATGGCATCTGAATTTTATTCAGAGAATAACATATTGTGCATAATGCACAACAATGATTCTTATATCAAAAGCAATGAATGTATTAGAACAACCAACACCCATGCAGCTAAAATCTCCTCAAAATATTGGACAGGTGATTTCTTAGTTGTAAGCCACTCCTCTTTGCTTCCACAATCACAGCTGCAGCTCTCAAAGAACATTGAACTGTTGATCTTGGCAGACATGTTTACATGTTTGTGACTCTAAAGGAGGGAAGTGATTAAAAAAGGGGCGTGTGGTTATGAAATTTTGATTTCAATTAAATTATTGGTTTTATCTTGTTGCTGTATTAAAAAAAATAAGTCAACGGACCCTACTTGTTGTAGTTGTGGTATAGCCCATATCTGTGCACCCCATATGTGGAGGCTACACTTCTTAACCTTGTTGTCCTGGGATTGGTGAACATGTTTTTCCCTAATTCCTGTGTGGAAACTGTGAATAAAGGCCACTGCTGCCAAGAACGCACGTACAAACGGAAGTCACAAAGGATTATATTCTTTCTGTTAGTTTGTTGTGCTGCATCTCTTATGCAGACTTTATGGCATATAAATATACACATCTTATTTCTTGATAAAACTTTGACTTTCTTTAACAGTAATGTGGAAGATCTCCTGCCTGCACTAAAGAAAACAACAGTCCCCAATAACTATAGACCTGCCCTGACATTGCACATTCTGAAATTCCTAGAAGGTCCCCTGCAGTTTGCCTATCGCCCTGCAGCTTGAGTTGAAGACGCCTGCTTTCAAAAACCCACCGTTAATTAGACAAACTAGACACTGCTGTATGGATCATATTTTTTTTTTTCTCCAGTGCTTTTAACAATATTCAACTTGACTTACTTTGTGAGAAATATTTTGAGGTTACAGGAGGGGGGGGAATGAAATCTACAAGACCATAGTTAAGGAAAGAGGACTGATCTGTTCAATTGATTATTATGTTAAAGGTTTTACAGATTTATTGAGCTGGCATAGGTGTGTTGTTGAAAAAGAGATAAGGCAACAAAAAACAACAAAAGTGTTTTTGAATTTAATTAAATATTTTCAATATTCAGCCTTTCTCACTACGACAATGAACTCTATATTACTACAAACCAAGAAAAACAAAAATAGAACTCTTTGAAGACATCTCCACTCCGCTGTTTAATGAATCTCAAGGCACGTTAAAACCAAACTAGTTATGTTGTTCACACATATTGGTCTCACTAACTGAATTGCCTATTAGTAACCTTTTTCTGTCCTGAAGAGATACCCATTTCAAAATGTTAATTACTAAACACAGTGGTGAGAGGCTCTCACAACTGACCCCATTCTGTTCAAATTTGGTAACAATTATAGTTGTCTGTAAAAAAATGGGTTAAGAGATAATGAGAAAGTACAGTTAAAAGAAACTCTGATAGTCAAACAAAGGAAAAGTCCTTGTCCGAGTATTTTTAGAGAAGTTGTCATAGTTCAGTTGATTACTGAGCATGCACGCACAGATATTAGTGCGTACATAAATCTTTTTAAAGAATGAAAGAATTTACCCTTTTTTTTTGCTTTTGTTGCCATAGCCTTACATCAGCACGTATCTGAATGAATCCAGCTTTGTTTGGTTAATGGTAAAGACGTTCTCTGTTGGCTCAGCCATCAATAACAGCAATTGTTCAACCCACTCCCTCTTTATTCCCATCTGTGCCTCTGCCAGCTGGCATCTGGTGCCCAGCGACTATAATATTCACCCTGCTTCCCTGTCAGTACAGCCTCCTTCCTCAACATCCTGACACATTATGTTATACGGCGGTGGTCACATGACCGTCCACCTTGGTACACACCATTTCTCTGTCACAACCAGACACTAGATGACACATGGCTTTGTCTCACTTTCAAAAGCATGTTAATATATGGCTATACACACGTTGATAATACAGTGCAGGAAACACATGAACATCCATTGTATATAGTTCTTTTATGGCTTTTGCATTATCCTGTGTAGGAAATAATTTGGAAAAATACGAACAGTGAGACCACAGACCTCGCTTAGTACAATTCACTTGTGCAGCTGCACACTTTCGCATACAAAGCTTCGCTCCCGCACTCTCAAACTGCAGTCCAATATTTTCCAAATGATCTCATCAGATTAGCCCCAGATTGCTACCTATTACGGCCTGGCTACTTATTTAGCAATTTAGCTTGGGGGAAAATTGCCCCCGCTTGATGGCTAATTTTCAGAGGTGACATTTTGCTGCACTCTACTGCAGCGCTGAGAGGCTTGTTGTTGGTTAGACAGGGGGTCCAGTTGTAGTCAAGCCATTAGGGCTAAATGATCCCCACTGACTTGATTTACTGACAGGAGTCTTCACTTTGTAACAAGTGTGGATGGAGCAGACTCAAGAGTGAAGGAACTAAGTGGTGGTGCTGTTATTGCATGGACCGAATCTACTTGAAACTCTGCAGCTTCAGGCTAAGGCTTGCCCTGGTCGTGTGATATTTATGATTCTAAGATTGAGTTTCGTTTTTCATTTTTATTTAGAGCAGTGGTATGTGAAAGAGTATATTTTGAAACATTTTCTTCTTAAAGCTGATACATATTTAAAATTTCTTTGGTTGTGAGAGCTCAAATAACCATTTGTTGAGAACAACACTAAAATTTCAATACAACAAATTTATACTTTGTGTACAAATAGCTATACTAAATGACAGTTTCTGTTCTTTTTCCTCTTGTTTTCATTTGTTTCTTCAATGTACAACATTATTTTTTCAGTCCAGTTTATCATTGATGTGAACACCAAGGTATTTAAAACCCTCCATAGTTTCTCTGTCCTGCCCCACAATGACTTGGCCATTGTGGGCTGAGCTTCTGAGAGGAACGAGCAGGAGTACCTTTCGGGCATCAGGAACTTTGTGGACTGGTGTGAGAATAACCACCTGGGTCTTAACACTAGTAAGAGCATGGAGATGGTGCTCGATTTCAGGAGAAAACCCTGACCTCACTCTCCTGTGAACATCCAGGGGCAGAACATGGACAATGTGGAGAGTTCATGTTAATAATACACTGGGATGGACTCATAACACAGACACTCTTTACAAAAAGGGCCAGAGATGCCTACATGTACACCTCCTGAGGAGGCTAAGGTCCTTGGGATTGAGCAGGTCCCTTCTTAAAACCTTCTATGACTCTGTGGTGGCATCAGCCCTCCTCTAAGCTGTCTTCTGCTGGGCCCCTGACAGTGCAGAGCAGGACAGAAAGAGACTGAAAAATCTGGTGAGAAAGGCCACTTCTTTCCTGGGGTGCACTCTGGTCACAGTGGAGGTAGTGGCTAAGTGGAGGGTGCTGTCCAAGCTTACATTCATCATGGACAACACCTCTCACCCCATGCACCATTGTAGAGAAGCTAAGCAGCTCCTTTGGTGAAAGACTTATACACCCAGGTCATTTATCCCTGCTGCAATCACGGCATAACTGCAATAACTTGTGCAAGAACTAATGTGCAATCACTATATATACGTATATATATATATATATATATATATATATATATATA
>NW_015151022.1:164870-204817 GCF_000732505.1 Cyprinodon variegatus | reverse complement strand
TTCTAGTTTTGGTGGAAGGAATAAACTGGAAGTATAAGACCTGAGGGGTCTGGGAGGTTGATACACTGACAACAAATCTCTTATGTATTGAGGTGCTGATCCATTCAATTATTTATAGCCTAACAGTAGGATTTTAAAGTCTATTCTCTGAGCTACAAGGAACCAGTGGAAGGACTTAAGAACCGGGGTGATGTGTTCTACTGTCTTAGTTCTAGTGAGAACACAGGCAGCAGTGTTTTGGATTAGCTGCAGCTGTCAGATGGACTTTTTAGGCAGACCTATGTAGACACTCTTGCAGTAATCAGTTATACTTCCTTTCTATATCCAGCTTGGACATTAGTCCTGTAATCTTGGAAATGTTCTTGGAAATACTGAAATGGTATCAGGGGATAAAAGGCTGACTGAGTAACTACTTTTATGTGCCTTTGAAGGTTCAGGTGCATCATGATACCAAGATTTCTGCCATAATCAGTGTGTAGGATCCAGCCCTTTCTGGACTTGTTGGTTCTGTTTAAGTTTTTCTTTTTGAGCTTTCAGTTACTTTGATATATCCATTTCGTCATTCTAGTCATTTCCTGGTGTTATTTGAGTTCTTATGTATTTCTTGTTTACCCTCTGTTGCCCCCGTTGTGTCAGTTTGTTTTCCCCCAGCTCCCTTCTAGTCTGTCCACACCTGCTCTCAATCAGTTGAACACTCCGTTATTTGTTGTGTTATTGTTCAAGTTGTTATTGTTCGGCATATATACTCCTCCTCTTTAGTACTGTTTGTCTCTGCATGTGGGTTCAAACCTCCACACAACCTAACACAGTGATTTCTAGCAGTAGTAGCTGAAGCTGTGAGCTAACTCTGCATCTCTCCTCCTTTGCTCTGTAGATTATTACCTCAGTTTTGTTTCTATTCAGTTGGAGACAATTATGGCACATCCATGTATTGATCTGTTCTAAGCATCTAGCCAGTGTTCTGATGGGTTCATAGTCACCTGGTGACATTGTGATGTAATGCTGTGTGTTGTCTGCATAATTATGGAATATGATCTAGTTGTTTGCTATAATCAGAGCAAAGGGGAGCATGTAGACAGTGGTACATTACACAGTTTACCCATTAAACTCAGTTTTACACACCAACATGGCTTATTTTTGCATGCTTTCACAGTCTTACAATGTAAGATGTTAAAAGTTCAGAGCACACAAGTATTTGGCAAGCCCGAAACCATAGCTTGTTGAAACACTTTTTAAATGGATTTACAGTTGCTAACTAGTTAAACGTAACATATCTAAATTCCTTTATAGTTCCAAAATGGGGAAATTCACACTCTGCATTTCACCTATCCCCTTGAGGAGCAGTGGGCTGCCATTGTGTGGCACCCGGGGAGCAGTGTGGGGTTGAAGGTTTTTCTTAGGAACCCAGAGTGGAGGCAGTGGGGATCAAACCGGGTACTTGCAACTGGGTACTTTAACGACCAGGCCAGCACTCCCCACATATCACCGAAGTAGCAGCTCTGCACTTCTAGAAGATAAATTTTCAATGAATTGGTTTTTAAATGATATCATAATAAAGCAGGCTGATACCCCACTTTTGCTGCTTCATTATAATGTATTTTTTTTCTTTGTTTGAAAAAAAAATTAAACCCTAGTATACGGTAGTTTATCCATTTACTTCTTTGTTTTATTAGCACTTCATTCACTAGTGGGTGGGACACTGATCAGAACCACCATCTTCACCACCTGTCTAGGGAAGGTATTAATTCTTTCATTTTAGTACAGCTCAGAATGAATGATGTGCTATTATTAATTTGTCATCATGGTTTTGACTGAGCCTCTCTGCGCAGATTAATAACTAGCAAAGATAAAACCACCAAGGCTCTCACTTTATATGATGCGATATCCCATGCAGCGACACACAGTGGGGATATATTCATCCCTGATGCAGTAAGGTACATTGACTAATACAACACTGCACCAAATGGAAGATGTTGTGCTGACGTGAAAGTGCATCAATAATCCCTGCAGAGATATGAAGTGGCAATGATTATTGCCCTGAGACTGCGGGAAATCTGTTCGAGGTTGTAAAATAGAAAACCATGACATTGTAAATATGCAACGCATTAAAAACAGCCAGCTGACCATGCCAAAAATAACCCTGACACACTGTCCAGGGCAGGAATATGGATTATCGCCTCATGCACTGCAATTCACTTTATATCTTTCCTGATCTCTAATACTCCCTCTGTTCTCATTTATAACGAATAAAAAAGCTTAATGTAAAATGCATTTTTACCAAAATGATAATGGCAATAATGCAGTGTTTTTGTGTTTTTTTTTTCCATTCTACCATCAAGATTCTTTTTCAAATAGCATCATAAACAGTGATTAAACGAAACCTAAGTACAAATGACAAAGATCAGAGGTAACTGATATTTTTTCAAAAATTTCAGTGTGAATTAGATACAGAGCCCTCCTGTATTTACTCAAGTTAAGCCTTCGTTTCTTTTTTTTTTTTAATCAGTATAAAAATGATGCAATTTGAAATACGGTAGGAATCGATGTATAGTGCCAAGCAGAAGTATGTCATACCCTTTGTACTAATTTGCACTAGATAATGTCACAATTATGAGACTCAGTAAAGTTTGATCCACAATCACAATGCAAAGTATGCAACTGGAATTTGAAGGAAAATTAAAGAAATCTGATTTTTTTTCTTATTGAAATTTTTTTTTTTAAATCTGAGTACTCTTGTGTACAACTTTTATGTTTTATTTGGAATCCTTTATTTGAGATATTTAAACAGTGTAATGCATCATAACCAACCTTTGCTTTGAAATCCTTGATATTGTTATTTCTGAAAAGTCTGCTTTGTTCCGCAGTCTTTCTGAAGTTCTTTGTTCACTAATGCCCTTTAATAAACCTCTGAGACCTTCACAGAGCAGCTGGGAAAGCTGTGAAGGCCCTTACACATTTAGAATCCAATCACAGCTGACTGTAAACTTATTATAATCATATTTGTATAACTATTGTACATTTTTTTTTGCAAAAAAAAGCTTATGTGAAGCCTTTGAATTGCGTTTCTTATATGAAGTACAAAAAGTTCTGCAATGTGTTATACCAATATTCTATATGAAATACATCAGTAAAAACAAAAAAAATAAGAATACGTACCTTGAAATTTTGTTTTAACACTCAAAAGCATTAGAGGCTAATTTATAGTCAGAGGATCTCAGGTATTACCAACACTGAGCCAGAAATGTATGCTTTTTGCTCACTGATCTTTTGCATTGAGGCATTAGCAGGAGCAAAACAGTGGCATTATGGCCCTAATGATGACCAATTTGAAGACCCCTGAGGACCCCAGCTGTGTCCGAGACCAGACGTATTGGCCCATGATGAGCTAAACCAATCCTATTTACCCATTCCCTTTCTCCTCATTCTGTAAGAGCCAGCCATACGCAAACACATATGCATAATGGAGAAATAATGGAATCTTCTAATAATTTGTTTGGGCCGGGGCGGAAAGCAAAAGGATGGTGAGTTGGAGGCTGGCTTTCTAAATGACATGCCCCTGTGGCCTAACACGATTAGAATATAAACCATGAGAGTGCCGAGACCTTCTTCAGGGGTCGAGATGAAATATTGAGATTGCTGCCGTGGCTTTTGCTCTTTTGCTGGCTTACTGCGACATTCCCTCACTCTGACACTTGTCTGCCAATCAAAGTGATGGACAGCTAACATTGGGGGAACAAAAAACAAGGTCTGCAGAGCCAGTTTGTCTCAGTCAACTTGTTGGTGTATGAGGGTGAGTTAAATCTCGATACCCGAAGAAATACTACTCCACTGATGTCACTCTGGTTATTTTATGATAATAATGTGGTAGAATTTTTTTTATTTTAAATTTGTCTCTAAAGGCTTTTGATATCTATTTTTTACCATTAAAGCATACTTTGCCCTTTTCTTCTTCTAAGCAGTTTTTAGAAGAGTTGATTTGTAAGAACTAAGGTCTTTAATACAGGTCCTCCTCAAACTATTGGCATGTGATAAAGTTCTTTATTTTCCATTATGTAAATGAGCTGTATGCCAATATCATCTGTATTAAGACAATAAAATAAATGAAATATTTCAGTTAGCGTCTAAAATATATGAATGTTCAAGTTGTATCATTACATTATGGAAAATAATGAACTTTATCACAATATGCTAATATTTTGAGAAGGACCTGTACTTATCTTGATTAAAATGTTGGTTAGACAAAAGTGGAGTATTTTGACGCATTACTTTGACTGTCATACAGATTTCTCTTGTCACTTTATTGGGACCACCTGTTTGATTCTTGTTAAAACTGGACAGGCTTGAATTGATTTAATAGAAAGCTACACTTGTTTAAACCCAGGTATGTGGAGTATAATGATTTACTGGATAAGATGTTGATTTTAGTTTTACAAACAATATATATTACTTCAATATTGGAATATCAGTATACTCTGAGATTTTTTGCTAATTTGTCAAGGAAAAAAAAAATTTTTAGAAGTATTTATTGTCTTTATATCTTTAGGCAATGTGATCCAGTTGTCTTTTCCTTTTTTTTCTCACTGCTGAGATGTTTCCAAAGCCAGGGCTTGCAGAGCTTGGTTGTGTGCTTTAGGTCGTTGCCCCAATCTGAGGTCAATAGCGCTCTGCAGCAGGTTTTATCAAGGATCTCTCTGTACATTTCTATATTCATCCTTTTGTCTGTTCTGGAAAGTTAGCTAGTTTCTGCTGCCTGTCCCCATTGCATATTGCTGCTACCACTTTGCTTCACTATAGGGATAGTGTTGACCTGGTTATGATTGGTGATTCCTAGATTCCTCCAAATATGACAAACACCAAAGAGTTCAGTATTTATTTCATCAGACTAGATAATTGTATTTCTTATGGTTTGAAAGTCTATTGGCTCCCTATTGAACTCCAAATACGATGTAATGTTTCTTTTATTAAGGAGTGGCGTTCATCAAGCCACTCTACCATAAAGGCATGATTGGTGGATTACTGCTGAGATAGTTGTCCTTCTGGAAGGTTTTCTTTTTCCAGAGAGGTCACCTCTTTGTCTAAGGCCCTGCTCTCTCAAAGTCTTAGTTTAAAAAGCTGACCAGCTCTAGAATGAGGCCAGTGGTTCCAATCTTCTTCCATTATTGATGGAGGCCAGTGTGCGTAGTGGCACCTTTAAAGCAGCAGAAATGTTTTCTGTATCCCTCCCAGATTTGTGCCTCAAGAAAATCCTGTCTTAGATGTCTACAGACAGTTCCTATGACTTCATGCCTGACAGGCACCATCAACTCTGAGACCTTGTATAAACACACGTTCAACTTTCCAAATTATGTCTAATTCGTTCAATTTACCACATGTTGATTCCCTTTAAGCTGTACAAACCTTGATGAGTAGAAACAGTATGCACATCAGATCATTTTAAGCTTCATAGTAAAGGCTGTTACTGATCTAAAAGCAATTTTTTTTTTTGGTTTTCAATTTGTTATAAATTTCCACTAATGTATAAAGACACTTTTATCCTTATCATAATGGGGTATAGTCGTGTAGAATATTTAGGAAAGACAATTGATACCATAAGGGGGTAACCTACAGTAAATGTGGAAATGGTCCAGTGTTCTGACTTCTTTCCAGATGCACTGTACTTACTTAATGAAAAACTTGAAGCCATTGAAAAAAAATTTGTTGCACTAAGGTACCAGTAAGTCTTTCTTAAAATAGAGTATCAACAGGAAAAGGATACTAAATAGAGAAGGCAACATATTCTAAACTGCATATAAACAAAACATGGCCAATCATAAAAATGTGTAGAACATTTAGCATTAAAGACAAAACCAAGACCATGGTTGCAAAGGCACAAAGACTTTTTGTATTCAACATGTTAGGAATACTGCGTTGCAAAAGACCTTTTGTAATGTGCAATTGCTGCTGTGGTCTTTAGGATTGTAGTATAGAAAATTTATATATTAGAGCCAAAACAATTTCCCATAACCCCAGCTGTATTTTCCAGTTGGATACCCATGAAGACACAGGGAGCTCTGCAACCTGAATTAGGGTGTTTAATGATGCTGTCTGTGGTCCACAACCATGAAAATGGCATTTAATGAACAAGGATTGTTGTGCAAAAATATCTTTGAAGTCTAAAGGTGCATTCAGACTGAGCGCGGTGTCTTCGGTGGATTTACATAGTATCCATATGCAAGCTGTGTGGGGAAGGGTGTGAAGCAGCCAGTGGGGAATCCCATGCAGTAACATTCACTGCACTGCTCTCACCTTGTGCTACTAAATAGAGCTGACATGTTGTCAAACAGCAGCACAGCATGGAGAGAGCGGAGCGATGATCACTGAAGTTGAAAAATCTTAGGTTTTTCTATGAAATCGCGATGTGGAAACCAATCAAAGACTGGTTGAAGGTGAAGCTGTTTTCATTTAAAATGCAATACGGAGAAAACGATGTTAACAAAGGTAGAAATAAGGAATGATCTCAAGAGGTTTTTAGGTGGCTTTAAAAAAAGACCTGGAAGTACTCTTCACCCTCACTTATCTCCAGCACAGACCCAAGTCTCTCATTGCCCACTTCCCAGCATTGGTTCTTTATGTGCTGATAAATGTACTAGGAAGCATAGCTGATTTCCAACGTCCAAAGTGGACTCGTGTTTTCAGTGCTTCCGGTGCTTTCCGGAAGCACTGAGTACCATCAATTTGGGTGGGAGTACCATCAATTTTGATGGTACTCCCACCCGGATTCAAAGGCTCTGCATAGAGAACTATTGAGCAGCAGTCTGTAATGTTAAGTTTCACCTGTGCTTTTATTGTGAAAAGCTGACAGTAAGATCTTGACAGGAAATTACATGGCATTGTCAGGTGTAAGGGCAGGCCCAAAGCCAAGGGTCTGGGAGGCGGGTGATTTACTAGATATAAAACAATCATTTCAGCCACTAAATAAGGTGAACATGCCCACTGTTATATTCAATACCAGCATATAATATTTTTAAATTATAAAATGTGTGCAACACTAACATTTACTAGAATGGTAACGTCATTGTCCGAAAGTAAAAATTGATTCAAGACCAAATTTAAGACCAAATCAGCACAAACGATAGTTTTGCCTGCACAAATCAAGTAGTGCTGAAAAAAGTAGATCCTTTTTATTCAACTCAGAGCTTAGTCAGGGAATAGCTGCCCTCTGGTTGACCTAAAAAAATAAACTTTAATATCTCTGAAGCAACAGTAGCACACATGGTCTTTTCTCTATTCATTTATTTCATTTTAAAACGACCATTTAGCTGCACAAACCTGGACGAATGAGACACTAAACATTGAGTCTATTTTGCTAAGTTTTTTTCATGTGGTTGGGCGGTGTCATCAGCATGCAGCTGAATCTTCTCCAATCAAACACACTATGTAAATACTCTGCATTTGATATGCAGATCAGTCAACTTCCTGCGGTGCTTTAGGAAACCACGCCGCTTTCTGTAGAATGCACCATAAGGCTGTATACACACTCAGAATTCTATCAGGCAAATTTTGGCTTCGCGGGACAGTAATAAAGATGGGAATGAAAGATGTAGAAAGATTTTATCAGATTAAAAAAACGTGCAGTCTTAATGGTTTCACTTAAAGGTTGTTTGCTCACCAACAGTCTTTTAAGTTAAAATGCAGTTTAAAGTGTTTTTATCTGTTAGAATTAGTGTAACTTTGGTCTAAAAACATGATGAATATTCAAGGGTCCTATTTAGATATAAATTTGGAAGTGTGTCTACATATTAAGTCTTTCTATTTGGAGCCACCCTCGCTAAAACAATAAACCTAATTTAACAAAAGAACAAGTGAGTAAAGACATTATCACACAGCTATATTTCTTCTGCATTAAGATTCAAACAATCGAACATTGAGCCAGGGATGGCAGCAGCCTGTATCAGTGGGTCTCACCTTCCCGACGTCTGACTTAAAGAGTATTTTTGCTTTAGGTTTCAATCTTAAACTTATAGATGTATTTACAAACTGAAGTGATGATAGTATTTATATTTAAGAACCAAGCACAGAAGAACAGCACTGAAAACTGTTCTATGTGTAATTTAGAAAAGAATCCTTTAATCAATCCATAATTATTTACATGAGTTTGTTCTAATTGTTCATCTAAAAATGATTTGTTATTACAAAGGTATTACACAACAGGCAGTTTGTGGTGGGTAAAAGCAAAGACTCCTCTCAGTTACGTTGTAACCAAAGTGCTGCCAACCATAAGGCTGGAAATGGTCACAGTTGTGTTTCTAAGCTTATGAATATTCCAATTAGCACTGCTAAGGGCATAGTTCGAAATGGACAAATGGACCAAAAGATAAGCAAACCTGAAAGAATCCGAGCCAAACTAAGAAACCTTGCTATTCTTTAAAAATTTTCTCCACAACTTACTGCAGCTGATTTGTCTTCACTCATCATCTTGAATTTAGCTGTGCTACATCCTCGAAACTTAATCTGGAGTAAGTTTGGTGTTATTTCTTTCTTTAGCTTTCTCCCTCTCTCACTCTTATGTTGAATTGTAGGGAAGAGAAACTGTGTTTGGCACTGCCAGCAGAGGCTCATGATTATTTGAATGTTGACTTCCCCATGAATTATATAAAATATCGCTGGTTAGGTGGGAATCTTTTTTGGGGTGCCAATGTGTGTATAAAGAGGGGTGTGTATTGAGTGTGCAAGCACGAGCGCCTGCTCTTGACCTTTATATAACAATAAATAAAAAAGCAACCAAGACAGTATTTTTTGTGTATTCATATTGATGTCTGAGTTCTTTTGCATATGTTATCCACATTATTCTGTTAGCCTTTGTGTGGGAGAGAGAGTGTGAGGAGGTTAAAAGGTTGCAGGTCTCAGTCCGTCATTGTTCCTTGCTGCTGGTAAGCATATGTTGTCTCTTTGATCTCTTGGCCCAGCAGCCATAGAGGCTCACATAGTGTCCAATCCAATTCTTCCAATGCCCAGAGAGCAAACATGTTGAAGTGGGGTCTGAATGAAATCTAGGAGCTGCATCCAAAGAGCTGCAGACTTCTGGACAGATCCGAAGCCTCATGGTGCGTTAAAACCAAAAGTGTTTTGTCCATCAAAAACTTGAATGCTTGTGCACTTTGAAGTCATGTGCTTGACATCCTCTTTTTTGCTGGTCTCTATAGCACAATAGCAGATGCAATTTAAGCTTTTTTTTTAACTAAATCAAGCAAAAGAATGGTGTTATTCGGCACTTTATCTGGTGCCTGCATTCACTAGATAATTTAGAGTTTGATGGGTTTCACCATTTGTCCCAGCAGCTCCTTTTAGCCACTAGGTGACAAAGAGTTTTTCTGTATGGTTGACACGCAATGTCAGATGCTCAAAATGCACAGCTCCCCTATGCACAAAACACAACAATTTTGTGGAAGGACCTCATGACGCGCTGAGATGTGGGTCCATCAAAGATTTTACATCACAAATAGACACTCCAAAAGCTGAAATCGTGTTTGGTCTGAAAGCACAGTTAGTTTAAATGAGACTGCCGTGTGAGACATTGATTGCTAGCCTTTTCCAAAGTTCCTTAACTTATATCTGCTGGGGTAGCTAAACAAAATTACCTGGCCACCTTAAAACCAATGTGTTAGAAAAGCCTTATAAGCCTTATAAGTGTACTTGATATTTCTATTTTTTTATTTAAGAAAAATATAAATATATGTGTGCTCTATAACTTGCATCCTCTTTTCTTCCACTAAAAACCAAAACCTTCACGATTTCAACTTTTAATTTAAATGGACATGTAAAGTCTGGATGAATGTTAAGCCCCATTTACACTTTTAAAACCGTGACTGTCCATGACCGAGCATGATAACTGAAATAACTGTTGCGTGTAAACGGCACGCAAAACTGAACCGGACCGTGCCATACACAACTGAACCGTGCAAAGCTGGCACTAGATCCTCAGTAGGGCTTGGCGCAGTTAACTGATCCGAGCTCGGCACAGATCAGTTTTCAGAGGATAGTGTAAATGGGGCTTTAGTTTCTGTTTTTCTCTGAGTGTGAATTTACATCACTTGATTCATTTTAAGAGAAATAAGTCTGCCAGTAGATAAAATGGGAACACTGTGTCCCCATTCTGATTGGAAAAGATAAGGTGCTAAAAATGATCCTTCACCCTCTTTTCCTGGCTGTTATTTAAATACATTTTACAATGTAATTTTTTTTGTTTGTCAAGGGCATGATTCTCAGAAGGTCTGCATTTCTCAAAACGAGTGCAAACATGTTTGTGCAGAGCAGATCTTCAAAGAAGAAGCAAAGGGATTTGCATTTGCAATTCAGCAGACAGTGTGTGCAAACCATTTTTTGCTTGAGTGTCTTCATCAATATGCAGATCTGCAGTTCTAATGACCAAGTTTATTAGAAGTTCATAGGTGGGCAATATGCAAATTTTAAGATTTACTAGGTGAAAACGATTTTCAAAATCTTAATCTTAACTCCTGAGGTAGTTATATTTCCCTACTTGTGAAATTCAGCAGTAAACTGAGGTGCAAAAATATCAGTGGTCATTGTTGCCACAAAGGAGCCCTTGGTATGATGTTTACTATGCGCATGAAAACATATTTGGACCATTAGAAATAACAGTTGTAGAATAATATATATATATTTTTAAAAGTAGTTGGGTTGACAGACTATCTTTATACATTTAAAGTAACTAGAACAATTCTGTACCTCCCTGCAAGAAGTGGGTTTAAGTTTGATTTTCCTTTACCTTTTTTATGAACTTTACAAGCCTACAAGCTGCACTGTAAATATTATTCAGCCTTATTGTTATTATTTTTTCAAAAAATAATATTATTATCTTTAATTCCATGGTTTTGAACCTCATCTTTTTTTCACAGAATCTCAAACTGCATGTAGAACATGCAATTGGCTCATTTTAATGGACGGAGCCAAACTGGTTTGCACATCTTAAAATCTTTGCACGAACTAAATAATAAAAATTACAACCGCAATTTGGCACCTCTTGTTCGGAATCTTTGAAGATCAGGCCCTAAGAATGATAGCAAATAAAAAAACAGTTTACAGGTGAAACGAATGGACAATGTCTTTTTTTCCTGGACAGGAACACAGCTGTTTTACAAGAAGTTTTTTAATGGAACATCTTTCTTTGTGCTTATTTGAATGATTACTTGAAGCAGCGTTGGACCGTTTTTATGGTGCAGGTCTGATTTTCTTAGACTAACTTGATCAACATTGTATTACCTAATATTGCTACACAGTAGCTTTTGTTTTGTAACTTCAGTAAAGCCATGATCTCATGTTCTGTAGTTTGTTCTGTGGGAAACTTCAACAAGTATGTCTGCTGCAGCTGCATCTTCTGCTTGTTCAGCAGCAGTTTAATCTCATCTACATCTGCCCTTACAGATAGACAGAGGAAATTTATTGCCACATCTGTCCACACTTGCTCTAAAAGTTCCTTTTTACTGTGCCAATAAAATGGCTAAAGCTTTAAACTATTCTTAAGATTCTTTGCGTTCCTCTGCTTACATTACATTTGCAAACAAACTGAAACCTCTTTACTTTGAAAATTCCTTTTGTGTTGAGAGTTTTTCTTGACAGATTTTGCTTTTGCAGTAATGATTCAGCTGCCATATACAGAATGCTGTTACTGATGTTAAATTCAGCTTAACATGTCTCTAACAAAGTGGGCTGGCTTCTGGCAGATGTGTTGCGGGGGGAAATATTTTCTGACTTCACTGGCAGGTAATAAGGCACTGCTACTGTATGACAGATACGTAAGATAATCATTCTTAAATGAAGTTTAGAGTTGGATATTTTCTGGATGCAAGTTATTGCAAACGACTCAAACTGGAAGTCTGAAAGGAGGTCCAAAATATTACTGCAGTAATAAATTTCATTCCAACGTAACTGAAATTTTCTTAAGAAATTTAGGCTCTAAGCCAATTGTTCTTCTTTTCATGCCACAAAGCTTTACATTTTGCTTTACATCATTTTATTGTAGTCATAAGTAAGAAGAAGGCATAAGTAAACAGGTCAGCAAAGATTAAAGTGTGACTTCAAGTATGGAGACGCAATGAAATGAAAACAAGATACCATCTTCTCATTTGTGTGACTTTTTCTTAAAATGTTNCAGCAAAGATTAAAGTGTGACTTCAAGTATGGAGACGCAATGAAATGAAAACAAGATACCATCTTCTCATTTGTGTGACTTTTTCTTAAAATGTTACTAAAGGGTGTTACGACCACCCAGGCCACAACATATTTGAGGACACGAGACAAACATGAGGTTCAAAAGAATTATTTTATTCTTAATCTCTAGAACCTCTTTTTAGATCAGTTGTTTTGTTTTTTCTGCAAAGAGAAAAGAAAACAGAGAGTCAGACTTTTCCCCAGTTCCCCGTGTCCAAAAAAAAACTCTAAAAGAAAAAAAATAACCCAAAGTATGAACATAAAGTTGGACCTGGTGATCCAAAGAAACAAAACGTTACAGCAGAGGGCCAACCCTATACAGGGCCGTCGAAGCCTCTGCTAGTACCGAACTAACGGAAAAACTCTAATAAATATATATATATAAAAAAAAACGAAAACAGGACAACCGGTCCCACCAGGTCAAAGTTACAAAAAACCAGCAAAAAACGAAGGCTAATGGAAAAAAATACCACATGGCAGGCTGGAGAGGTCAGGGGAGGCCTACAAAGACGGGAGACGTGCGCATCACGTCTGGACGCGCTCTCTGGGACGGTGGCTCGATTGGAAGGTTCGAAGGGAGAGAGAGAGAGAGAGAGGGGGAGAGAGAGAGAGAGAGAGAGAGAGAGAGACTAACAGGTGGAAACCCAGCCTACTTATAGGCGGACCAATATCACGCAAATTAAAGTAATCGATTTACAAAAGAAAAAATAAATAATTATCAACTCTAAAATTTAAGTGACTCAACTAAGGTCTATACAACACTAAAAGGGAAAAAAAAGAAACAAAAATAATTAATGTGCCCAACGCACATAACAAGGGTAACACATTTAATAAGGGATGCTATAACAAACGTAAAATCTATATGGCTGTTAAGCCACAAGCTGATAACTAAGTGTAGGTTTCTCTGCTTATTATCTTTGTCCTGATGTCCTGTTTTCCTTTTTGTTGTAATGTATATTACAGCGGTATAAAGGGTTTTTTATTACGTCACACTAGCTGCTTAAAAGGGACTATAAAAAAAAATAAAAAATTGGGAACATAAAAGTTAAATATTCCAAAAAGTTTTGGCTCTATGGTAGCATCAGCTATCTATGGTGCAGTTAGTTGGCACATTGGCTTATTCACAACTTGGAGACGTCTGATAAACTCATCAGGAGAGTTCAGCTCTTTTCAAGGATGTGCGCTACACATCCTTGAAGGTGGTTAGACAGAAAAACATCACTGTTGCAAACGTCTCTCACCCTATACATAGAGCTTAACTAGAATCAGAGAGCTCCTTCATTGAAACTCTGATGCACCCTTAGTGGACTAAGGTGTGTTATAATTGTACATCCCTGCTTTAAATGTTTTTGTTGTAAAAAAAAAGACATAATTATAGCATTTGTATTTAAAAAATTTTTCAAATAATCCTACTCAGTCGCACATTTTATTTAATCTGAGTTTGCCATCTTTGATAACTGAAGAGTATTCCGTCTTCTGTTTTTCTGAACTTTTCCCTTGCTTGCTGCCTAATTCTGAATTTCCCCCCCTTTGGCACAATAACACATTTTTTCTATTGTGCTTTAAAAAAAACTGTATTCATACTTTTTTATATAATTGAACTATGAATGAGAAAGAGTTGTATCAGGGTTTCAGAATCCTCTAAAATGGGTAATATCAACTCAGAGCTTAGAACCTAAGCAACTAGTCTGATATCTGCCAAGATTCATGACCATTGATTCTTTTGTGGTAAAGCTCAAGAACATAGGTTCTTTGATTTCATTGCATAAATGATAGCCTGATGTAAAATCCAAATGTTTACTCAACTCTTGGGAGGACTTAGAGCAGCCTGATGAGTCACAGCTTCTCCACTAGATTTATGGCTGCCGCTGTCAACTAGTATAACCTTAGCATTGTGGCATTGACATTGCTCTGGTGAGAAAAAATATCAATGATGTGTTGTGAATGTATAAATATTTAACAACCATTATTCCAATTGATATGAAGGTTTGAGCCATTTTTACATTGGAAAAAGCAGCCAGTCTGAAAAGATTCCAGCTTTACACCAGTCTGATAATTAATTTACTTTTCTTCAAGTTCAAAGCTAAATTGCACTTGTCTGCTCAGGGAATTATTGCTAGTAACTACTGAACAAAACTCCATGAAAAAAATCTGAACTCTCACAAAAGTTATAGTTCAACTATTTGAATCTCCTTAAGTCTCTAAAGTTGGCATCTGGTTGGTGGTTTCAGTAGTAAAATCTACTTTGCAATAAAGAAACAAATCTACCAGAAGAAAAAGATGATACATTTTTTGAAATGTCAAAAAAACTTTTCAAATTAAGATTAAACCCTTTCTCTTTTTTTTTATCTTGTCTGTTTAGCCACTAGGTGCCTTAACGCCCATTTTTTTTATGTTTTATTGATACTGCAAACCTTGTAAGGATGGTGAAAGTGTTGTTTTTTTTAGCTTCAGCTCTTAGGTTTTAGCTTTTGCTGTTCAATAAAGACGCTAATATTGTTCATCCATTCTAAAATCATATACTATAACCATATTCTATAATCATGACCACACAGTTAATTTTCTTTTCTAAAATTAACATTTTACAAAAATACTTATTCTCCTTGATGGTCATAGTATATAAAATCTGTTACCACATTAGTCCCAAATTTAAATCTAAACCATAAACACTAGTGCGCAATCATACCAGTGTTGTAGGCTTAATTTTACATCTTAAGTGTAATTCAGGTGAAATGAAAAGTCTCTGAAAATAAATAAATATGGATAAAACTTTCACATTTTTATGTTGATTCAATCTAATGTTTATGTTTAAGAGTTTAATCGGTGTAATCATCTGTGTCAGTGGAGCCACATCTCTCTTCTGAGAAGTTTTTTCTGCACTTTTTTTTTTTATTTATTTTAGGAGTAAACCTGGTTTGAGATAAAAAAAAAGTTAATTGAATTTTCTTCTGACACCAGTGTACCTGTATTTCACTTGGTATTCCAAAAAGAAGCAAAGAGGGAAGAATATCTATCTTGTGTTTGACTCAATTGAGCCATCACTTTATCATCTCCATCTATGCTGGACCTGATGAAACATAGCTGGCACAGCATACACCGCTGTTCATGCAAGCTGTATTTCAGTAAAAGGATCAAGTTTAAAGTGAAGCCTGTAGACTGTATTTTAATCAGCAGTTCCATTTCTTAGTTTTCTCATTTTGAACAAGCTACATGAAAACATCTACTGATCTTCATTCTCTCTTTATTTTGTTTCTGTGCTTACCAATTTTACCTTTCCAGTTTTCTTTAACCATTCCATTATCCATTTCTTGCCAATTTACCACCGCCATGGCTTCACACATCTTATCTGCTGATGATAAGAATGATAATCAGCTGCCATTTATTAAAAATGATGATGCACATTCAGTTTATTTGCAATAGCAAGACAAAAATAACATTTTATTTTTTCATTAATAAGTATGAGACTGCTGTCTTGATCACACAAAGACACAAGCTTCCTAAGTTCTTCCCATTAGAGAAGGATTGTCAGGTTTTGGCTTCCACCAGCATACAACTAAGTGACTGCATGGGCCCCTACTAATCCCTCTGTTTGGGATGGGGCCTACTGGGACCAAATGAAAGATGAAATGGGATCCCTCTGTATGTTAGTTTCTCCTGCAGAGTTAGAGATTAACACTAGTGTCATATTCAGCCCTAAGGGCAAGACCAGGGCCTTTTATGTTGCACTCCCTTCAAATATGTGGACATGTCATAAGCAATGTTTTCATAATTTATGTACACTGCTCATAAAAATAAAGGGAACACCCAAATAACACATCCTAGATCTGAATGCATGAAATATTCTTACTGAATACTTTGTTCTGTACAAAGTTGAATGTGCAGACAACAAAATAACAAAAAAAACGTCAATAGAAATTAAATTTATTAACCAATAGAGGCCTGGATTTGGAGTCACACAAAACATTAAAGTTATATAAAACACTACAACTTGATCCAAGTTGTTGTAATGTCCCTAAAACAGGTCAAAATAAGGCTCAGTATTGTGTGTGGCCACCATGTACCTCCCTACAATGCCTGGGCATGCTCCTGATGAGGTGGCGGATGGTCTCCTGAGGGATCTTTTCCCAGACCTTGACTAAAGCATCCGCACTCCTAAAGCACTCCTGCATGGTCTGTGGTGCAAAGTGATATTGGTGGATAGATCGAGATATGATGTCCCAAAATTTGCTTGATCGGATTCAGGTTTGAGGAATGGGTGGGCCAGTCCATAGCTTCAATGCCTTCATCCTGTAGGAACTGTTGACCCACTCCAGCCACATGAGGTCTAGCATTGTCCTGCATTAGGAGAAACTTACAGTAGGGCCAACCGTACCAGCATATGGTCTCACAAGGGGTCTGAGGATCTCATCTCGGAACCTAATGGCAGTTGTGCTACCTCTAGCGAGCACATGGAGGGCTGTGTGGTGCTCCCAAGAAATGTCACCCCACACTATTACTGACACATTAACCAAACCGGTCATGTTGAAGGATATTGCAGGCAGCAGATCGGTCTCCACTGTGTATCCAGACTCTATCACATGTTCTCAATGAGAATCTGTTTTCATCTTTGAAGGGCAAGCGCAAGAGGCAAATTTGTCAATCGTGGTGTTATCTGGAAAATGCAAAGCATCCTGCAACGTGTTGGGCTCTTAGCACAACTGCCATCTGTGGATGCTAGGCCCTAATACCATCCTCATAGAGTCGACCTCTAACTGTTTGTCAAGACATATGCACATTTTAGGCGTGCTGGAAATCATTTTGCAGGGCTCTGGCAGTGCTCCTCCTGTTCCTCGTTGCACGAAGGTGGAGGTAATAGTCTTGCTGCTGCGGCCTCCTGGTGTCCTTTGCTGTCTCTTAGTTGGGCCTCCAGCTTCCCGTCACTATGCTGACACACCCAGCAAACCTTCTTGCCACAGCTCACATTGATGCCCCATCCTGCACGATTTTCACTCATTCCTAACCCGGCTTTTCTAGACTAACAGCCATGGTTTTCTTTAGGCCTTGCACAATACTCATAATGAGTTACAACTATGGAAAAAGGTAGATTTAGGAACTTTGACATTTTAAAGCTTACATTACTGATTTCTACCCAGGGAGCTCTCCGAGGTTGCCCTATTTGTTGATACTTATTTATATTTTATTGTAATAACATTGTTGTATTCTTTGAAAGTTCTCCAATTTAGTAGTAAGCAAAATATTTTCTAGTTAACCGCACTTAGCAAAGTGCACTTTTAGAGTCTCACTAATATTGCACCAAAAAGAAGTTTAATTTTGTCCCAGAAGTTTCATTTTCTCTAATTTGAAGGATTAACAAAAGCATCTATGTGCACAAGAGCAGGTCCGATGTAAAAAAAAAAAAAAAAAAAAAGAAAGAAAGAAAAATAAATATGCCATTGCCAACTCTCAGTGGAGCTCTGGAGCTGCTAAACCAGCCAGTTTTGACCAGTTTCACTGGCAGGAATGACAGAGAAGAAAAAAAATCTGATATTAAGTAGAATCCCAGTCTGTTGCACTTTGGCAAACTTCTGGACTTTTACAGCGAAGTGTGTATGTGGGCTTAGAGAGAGTCTCTAATGCTGGACAGGCTTCAGAGAGAAGAGAAGTGTGTGTTTGTGCAGACGTCTGGCAATTCTAGTTGTATACATACATACATGCACACAGGGGGTTATTGGTGGGAAAAATCCTCTAACTCACATGTATGTGAACACACACTCATACATCCACACACGGTGAGGAGTCAGCTGTCTACCCGCCCTCTCAGCTCATTAAAGCAAATCCTGGGGACTGGACTGAAGAATTTAAATGAGACCCCTTCTCCTGCCACCCCCTTTGAAGTTTTGCCCCTCTCAGCTCACAGTAGCCCTAGACTCAGTTGTAGCCTCTTACAGGTATAAAACTCCCACTCTCTCCTAGCTCCCTGTTTCTTCATTTAGTCTACCACATAGTTTCTACTACATGTTTGAGTATCACATTGGGAGCGCAAGCTGACACTCATGTCCCTCTCCCTGATGCTTTGACCTTGGGGAGTTTAAAGCTCTGAAACTGTATATGTGTAAATCCGACAAATATCCCCCTCACCCCAACCAACCCTGCCAGCTCACATTCTGTCTGTGCCTGGTAGCTTAAAGTGCCTACAGAAAGTGGATAACAGCAGTGTTTAGAGAAGCTTGGGATTCATTTAGGATAACTGGGCCTGCTGAACAGTTTTTATAAATGTTCGACAGGAACCAAAGAGAAAAGCTAAGCTTTGACATCTTCAAGAGGTTGAAACAACTGCTTTGAGGAGCCTTCTCACCCCAATGCCACTTAGAAAACCACAGTTTTTAGCATAGTGTAAATTTATTTATGTTTCAGAATAAATTGTTTCCGCTCAACAAAGTTGGAATTAGTGGAATAAAGGATTGAAAATAATAACCTATGTGCGTATGATGATTAGCAACAACAAGCAAAATTGCTATGCTTCTGGCAGGGCTGCATGGTGGCATGTTAGCACTGTTGCCATGCAGCAAATATGTCTTCAATTTGAACCCTGACCAGTCCGCGCAAGATGAAGCTCATATCACAGAAAGGAGATGGAAAAGGCTACCGAAAATATGTATCGAGGACTAATTTTCCTCCCCAAAATTAATTTGGGTATTCAGTATGTGGATATTTGTTGTGTCCTGTGTTTCCCCTTCCTAGACACACACAAACTAGATCACACTCAAACACCCCATTTGACACATAGATCAATGCAGTTAATAGACTGCATTTAGGAAACTAAATGTTATGCTAACCTGTGCAGGGGCCCAGTGGGTGACTTCGGGGATGTGCTATTTGGGGACAGTGATGGTGGCTGTGCATTTGAGAAACAAGGAAAATCCATTCAACCTTGGAGTAGATCTGAGTGAAGATGCTGGAAAGTTGGTCTGTGCAGGTAAAATGCGGAGATATCATTGAGTCCTGTAACTTCCTGATCTTCTGACATTGAAAGTACCTACAGTATGTACTGTATATCTTCCTCAGAGACCTTAAATCCAGGTAGAGATCTTGAGGAGAGGAAGGTGTGTGGTTCTGAAAGGAGCTTCTGTGTCAGTTTGAGCATGTGAATGAGTTGGTGTAAGGTGTGAAAGACTGTTTACAAACCTGTAGCTGAAGCTGTGAAGGTCCTTCTTCCAGGCAGAAAATCTGCACAGAATAGAAGGTTCGTATCCAGTAGTCAATGATTCCAAATTCCTGCTGGGTTGTTAGCTGAAAAGCGTCTTCTTGGATCTTCTCGCAGCAAAAACATTCAACGTTGTCCACTCAAAGCATGCCTGTAACATCTGCCGTTACCTGTTGTATCTATTCACCGATGCTGGGCTATTTATTCACTCCATACACCTGCCCAGCTTCACCCTTTGCGCAATCAGCTCTCATCGGTTTCATCTGTTTCCACTAATATATAACCAGTCCTCAGACCAGTCATCAGTGCCAGATTATCTCAGGTCATCCCGGTAAGACTAATCCAGTGTTCATCCTGTTGCGTGCCTGTCTGTTACCAAACCTGTTCTGCCTTCTGTTACAGAGCCTGCCTGACTCTGTTATGACTGTGTCTGCCTGCCTGGAAATCCGATTTGTTCTGGACCTGAACTTGCGGGCTCTCAAGCCCTGCCGATTCTTGGACCTCTGACCTCCAGCCCAGCTCGCCAAACACTTTTCTGAAATAAACTGCATTCAAACTGACTGCATTCAAACTGACTGATCTGTCTTGGTAAAATTTCAGGTCCAGCCTCTGTTCCTCACAATTTTCTGCTTGTAGCTTTACTGAAATAAGTCTGAAAGCTGCCCTGGTAATAGTGCAATATGTAGCAAGGGAGTAGTGATCAGTGATTAGAGGGAACACGTTGAGCCCCAATGGCTTATGCTTCATGAGTGCCTCCAAAAGAGAGCCTTTGCATTGCCAACCAAGATCAGCATGAAATTTGGGGTGATGGTAATTGGAGGAAAAATGTCTACACTGAATTTTCCACGATCGAGAGCTCTTCTCTTCAAAAGGTGACCAGAATCTGGAGGCAAAGAGAGGAATAAACACACAAAACTTGCAAAGTAAAAAAAGGGAAGTAAAGAGATTCCCATTCTAGATGTTATGTTTAAGCTGCAAACAGGGTGTGCCAAAATCCAAATAGACCCTTTTAAAACACAATGGGATTAAAAAATATATTAAAAATTCCTTAAGACACACCAGTAAACACTTTTCAATTATAGTGCTTGGCAAGATAGGATGAAAAAGCTCAAACATGGAGTTGTGGCTGGCTATAAATGCTCCTAGTGATTTCTTCAAAAATATATAGATTCTGACCAGGCCTTGGAGTTTATACAAAACTGCACTTGCTTCTCAAACAACCACAGATAAGATTGCTGCTTCACGTAATTTTTTCACGTTGGAGCAGTAAGGTAAGTAAACTGTTTATTTGACTGCTTTATTGCTTGCATATGTTCAAATTTTGTCCAATGGACCATATTATCATAAAATGCAAGCATGGGTGAAAGATATCTCCATATTATTAGTCTAGCATTGATCAGCTTATCTTGAGTTTTTTTAAAAGTGGATATAACTAACTTTCCCACTGTGTCTTATTTCCTGTCTGATGTCATAGGAAAAAAAGTATTCATCTACTGTATGCAATACAGTCAAATTAAGAAGATCAATGGTAAATCACTAAGTGATTTATTTTATCTTTGCAAAAATGAGAACAAGACAAAAGATAGTTAAAGAAAACAGCAAAATGTTAAATAACCTTGGGAAGGAGTCTGACCTGTTTTGTTTTAAATGATCTCTAATTAAAAAGAAAACAATTAACTCAGACACCGTATAGCCTTGTAGGTGAAAGTAAATCAAATATTACGAAGGAACTTTATTGAAAATTTATTTTTTTACTGACCACACTGACTAATGAGTTTGCAATCAAATCACTGCTTAAGTTTTACCAGGATAGATTCCTGTTCACTGCAATGTATTCTAATTGCTATGAACATCACAGCAACCCTAATTTCTGTCAGATTTGATGCAAAATCGGATAAAGTTTGTTTCGGCTTTGATCTTGCAGATATCGGCGGCTGTGACTTTGCGTAAAATGCATTTAGAACCACAGAGGTATATATGCTGCTTCCTCTTCTGTCATATGATGATGTGCCCCTTGGCATGCTGCATTCTAGTTTGTGTATGAGGGCATATTCATGTGTGTGATGGAATGCACAAACCGAATCCTTTTAAACATTTGTCAAATGGTATTTAGAGCAGACCATGTGTCTTTCCCCCTTATATCTAACTACCCCCCCCCAAAACCAGGGATCATCCAACTGTCCTCACTCTCTGTATTAGTTTTTTGTCAGGGATTTGCCTCTTCAATCCCACAAATCAACAGAAGATAGATGCCTATTGTGCCTAATCAAAGCACTTCCTCCCAGGGTAATCCCTCAATTTGAACAGGAAGAAAAGCCCAGTGAAGGAGGGGGATGTTCTGATTCAATCCCATGAAGGGCCCATACTATACACTGAAAAAGACACAGCACTACTACTAACCCAACACACACACCAGTCTTCCTTCCCCCTGACTGTTCTCTTTTCTGTTTGTGTTTATCTTTATTTTGCTCTTTTTCTTTTCTTCTATTAATCTGCTTTCCCTCTGCAGTGGCTGTCAGTAAGTGTCCTGTCATGCCAGGGTGTTGGCACGTGGCAGATCTTTCAGTGTCATTTGTTTGACGTTGAGAATGATTGACTTTTTAGTGGAAAAGGCCTTTTTGTTCAGGGAATGATGTATGACAGGAGCATCAGTGTAGATGTTTTTGTCACTATGTACACAAAGGGTAGCCTGATTGCCTCAACAGAGGGAAGATGTAAATACACATTCAGATAAGCCTAAGTAGAAATGTATTGGTCCTCAATCGAGTCATTAATGCTCACATACAGTAGGTATCAGAGATGTTTTGGATTTATATTTATATTTCCTGGTTTTTAACAGACAAATATTTCAGATGTTAAGATTTTTTTTTTTTTTTTACATCTATTATACACAAAATATTCACCAAAATAATTTTCTGGAGTTAATTAGATCTGTCAGTCGAACTTGATGATACAGGTACAATCTATTGGATTCTCTTTAATATACCCGAAGATTCTTTTGTCAGAATGTAATGTTGATAACAAGAGATCGACTTGCCTTTATATTCCTTATGTGACTCATTGATTGATTGATTGATTGATTGATTGATACATAAAGTAAATGGTTAAATCGGCAAACACTCTTGTGTCTCCACCTGTCCCAAATTTGCTCCTGGACTATTAACCCACAAGGATTCCATTTCTCAAATTACAAGACAAAGTGATTGTACTCATATGGAACTACTTACCATTTTTTTTTTACTCTGATCATCAGTTGCAACTACCAGGTCAGCTAAAGATGGTCAATAAGGATCAGGTATTGACATAATTTTAGAAATTCTGCTAATTCAATGATGCAATCAGCTAGAATATCATTTCCTTAAATTGTCTCTGTAAAATGCCTTAAGTAGGTACGTGTTGTGATTTGGGAATATATTAACAACCTAACCGAATTAGCCAGTAGCACACACTGATTGTATATGAAGTTTTTTTTAGGACTACCACATCCTCATGGCATTATATGTGTTATTATTGTTCTTTAACCTTTGTCTGTATTCAGTTTACAAAAACAAAAGAGTTGCGATACTCCGCGGATGATTACTGTGGCTGAGCCAGGTACCACCTCCCAGCAAAGTGTAAAAATGCTGCAGAAAAGTCCAAGATAAAGTAAAAAATATTTGATTCCTAGAGGGACAGGATGCAAACAGCAAATAAAACACAATATGATTGTTGGTGTTCACTGAAGCGTAAGCTATTTGGCTAAGTTGATGGATGCAAGAGCAAATGTCTTTAATAATACTGATACTAGTTATTGCTATTCTTCAAAGAATGCTATTTTTCATCTCTACAGTTCAAATAGTACAAATAATATTTTAACCTCACAGGTGGATTGATTGATTGGCTCTTACCTCGATGTTGTGTCATTGTTTGAGTTTTTTAGGAATGTAAAATTAATTTTTCTTTGATGTTCTGATATGAGGCCCTAAGGATGTTTCATTAGAACTTAGAGTTATAGTGAAACGTTTATTTAATTCATATCAATTCAATTCATCGATCCATATTCTCCCACTTCATCTGTCATCTGTCCCACTTCATCTCAAGGCACTTTACAGAGAAAATACAGTACAGTCAGATTGGTTAAAAGTTTCTATTAAGGAAAAACAGTGGATTGCATTGAGTTACTGACTTGCAAGACATGCTCCTCCTGAATGAGCTGTGGCTCTATTTAGTAGATGGGAGACTATTTGCTACAACTAGACTTTTAGTCTTTAGGGTTTTAGTGTCACTATTGGACATCTTCATTTCTGAATACTGTTACTGAAAATACAATATCTATCACATCTACTGATGGAGCATTTGGTCTCTTGTCTAAGCTTTTAGCTGGCGTCTCTGTACAATAAAACATGGAACAGTAACTTTAATTATCAGAATGGGTGATGAAACCCTAACCTGCAGGATCCCTTCATAGGAGGCTGTGTCTTGAAACCAACAGATGTTTCTTTTGTGACTGGCTAGTCTTTAAGTAGATGTTTTTTGTTTTGTCTTAAAGACAGCTGCTGTTAGTGTCTTTGCTAAAGTGGCCATGGTGATCTCCAAATATTATAATCAAAAAGCTTCTAATCCACCAAGATGACTTCACTAAAACTTTAATCGTATAATCCCTCAGCTCAGGCTCTTTCTTTCTTGTCTCAGTTTTCACTCACCCATGAGTTAGATGTTATAGTTCATTAATAAAATGATGCTTAGTAAACTTAAAGTTGAAAAGTTAAAATTGGTCAAGAGTTACTGCTCAGCTTTGAACAAATAGAACAGGACCTTTAACAGAGTTCTGAGGTTACAGAGGAAGCCAAAATAGACGAATGGATTAAGTGGAAGCCAACATCCCAGGAGACTCATTAAAGAGAGGCGAGAATACATGCAAAGATAAAAAGGGACTGATCCCAGCTGGACCGACTTTCCTTTACCTTTGACATCATAACTTTATGGACATTTATCGGGTCAAATTCCCAAGCCCAGTCAGCAGAGGAAGCCTTTGCTCTAATAAACTATGTGACTAAAGCTAAATATATACTATAACCAGCTTTATTATCATAAAGTTGCTTTATATCTGAATTGAAAGACATTTCTAAAAACTACCCCAAAGTCCTGCAAGATAATATCAGGAGGGGCTGATAGGGACTCAAATTTTCAGAATTTGAGTCTCTATCAGCTCAATGTTTTCTTAATTTCCAACTTTGTTCTGAAATGAAGCAAACAAATTATTGACCTCTTTCTTGTTTGTTTTTTTACAGCTATAAAATCATCACAATTTTGTGCACTTGGCAAAGGCTCCAGCCCTTTATCCAAAAGAATTCAGATTCTACAAAAGGGCTACTATTCACAATGACTCTGCATATCATTCTGTGAAAACAAAACAAAACCAATCCTTGCAGGGAGAGGATTTATAGAGCTTTGTGGGGTAAGACATATTTTAAGAATGTAGGAAGCGAAAAAATTACAAATGTAGATTTGCAATAAAAGTTGATCTCCACTTAACGATCTTAAAGTTCTAAGTTAAAGCGAAACAGTAAGCATTCATCTCGTTCTATTTGAAGTGATATTACTGAAAAGTTAAAACATGCAGGGAACTGAAATGAAACTTTGCCACATTCAGCATATAAAATGTGTTCCAGAGCGAGGCGGCAGCAATGGGTGGCCCAGATTGTGATGATGTGATGGATGATGTAAGTTAATCCTCATTAACTGGGAAATGGTACATTAACATTTATTACCTCTAAAATCACTGCATTTTGTGTTACCTTAACTCAGATCTGTGTGGAGAGACTTTTAATAATTCCTGGATTACGTTACCTTCATATGTGCATGCCTTGTGAAAAAGAACAGATGACTGCCTCATTTTTTTGCTAGCTGGCATTTCCAGTCAGTGCAGTAAATTTTTCTTGTCCAAATTCTTTTTTTTTTCCTTCTAATTTTCCTTTCCACCCGCAGACTGGCAAGAGGATAAGATTTAAAAAGCTATCCACTTTCCAAACACCTTCGTGCCTTGTGGTACACAGGCTTTGCTCTTTGGTGTCTACAAGTGTTCCAATCCCCCTCTTCTAACCTTGGTTTCCAGATCAAATGTTAGGCTTAAAAACTTTAAGTTTGATGTGGATGAGCAACTGCCTATGAAACACTTTAATCCTGAGTGCTATAATGTATTTAATTTCACACAGTCTGATGGTGTTGCCCCTGCTTAGGCTTACCCAGGGGAAGAAGGAGAGGAGGAGGTGGGGGTTCAGGGGCAAGTAGGAGATCAAGGGAAGGTGGTTGTCACTGCAGCAATTTGTTGAGAAAAGTAACAATAAAATAAGACAGCAGAAGCTGCTCTAGCTAAAGAGGCAGTGTTAAAAATAGATCCAGAAAATCCAATGAAAAGCAAAAAGAAGCTATATATAGGCAAAGTGAGGAAGGAGAAGCAGGAAGAGAGGGATAAAAAAGAGGGAAAAAAGCATTTCTAAAACGATAGGGAGTAATGTTGCTGTGTGGAAGAGAAGAAAACCATTTTACAATTTGGAATGCTAATATTCAAAATGGATGTTGCAGGATGAGAGCCCAAAGAATGCAGCTATATCTGCATTGTCACATTCCCCCTTGCTCGGATAAAAGGAAAAGACACCCTGGCAAATCCCATTGTAGAGCTTGGAGGCTTCATAAAAGTTAAGGAGCGATGGATATAGTCTCGGCCCCCTTCATGAGATCAGGATCTATCTGGTCTGGCTTCGGAAGCCCGAGACGCATACGCAGGGATATTGGAGGCAATAATTCCCTGGGATGGGAGCACACACAGGCTCCTTTATATCACCCCCTAATATCCAATTTACGGGCTCAGGCCTTTTGCCAAAGCAGCCCCCGAGAACTTAGAATGCACAAACTCCAGCATGAGAGGGAATTAGGGCCAAGTTCGCTTTTCTTCCTTTTGCCAAAAGTTTGAGGCTTACAGAAATATGAAACTGTTTTTTGCTTCTCCTACTCTGCCCCTTCCTCCCATCCCTCTCCCCAAATTATCCATTAAAGACAAGGAAGTCGCAGCAACAAATGATTTGTGCCAAGACAAGAAAAAAAGAAAAAAAAAAAAGCTTGATTGTGTGTGGTTTGGGTTAATTTATGGCAAGCTTTTACCGCACAGTGGGCATGAAATTTTGTAAACAAGCAATGTTGATTGGGAATTATAAACAGTCATTAAATTTGTTTGGTTTCGTGAAATTTGTCTGGTGGTGAGTGTTGTGACAATGCCAAAGTGTGTAAATGAGATTTGATTATTTCAAGAAAAACACAGAGGGGTAAGAGGAGTCTATCATGCTCAGATGAGTGGGGATTTATTTAGGTTTTGGGTGAAAAAGTAAAAGTTAGAAGGAGTATACATGCTTAAGAAGCGTGATATTCCCCCCTCTGTTGATCTCCTTATCCTCTCCTTAGCCTCCCTAAGCGGTGTGTGCTTCCCAAACACACGCACTCACAATGGCACACACAGCGACTTTCCCTGTGTTATTGCTGGATGAATCTCCTGTGAACCTTGCCAGCCTCCATTGCCTGTGGATGTATTTACTCATAACAAGGGCTTAGACCAATAAGAATATATGGTGATTTATACTGTGACCAGCAGGGGATTGTGTCGCCCTGATGCTTTAAGCACTTTACACTTTGCTAAACTCTCTGACACCTCTGTGGATAAAATCCCCCATTTGTACAGGCCCCCGTCTCCGCCTCCTCGCAGCTCTGCACAAAGTGACAACAAAACAAACTGTGATCAAACCTTGTCACGACGAGGAGGCAAGAAATGGTTCACAAAGTGTTTGCACAGCCCTTGAATTGGGATGTGAGGGAGAAATGCCATATGTGTCGCATTACATCCCAACAAACAGCCAGTGTAACAGAAAAGTATGTTGCAACAAGCATTGTTCATTGCACTAAGTTGATAAAGCCAATGTGTTTCGTTAACCCCCCGTATCAGGGCTTTTTAAGGTGTGGGAGTATTATCCCCCAAGAGCACAAACAGACATATACATATACATGTTGCTTTTATTTCCTTTACAATTTGTATTGCTGCTACACTTAACTTTCCTTTAAAATGGTTGTTTTAACGTCTACTACCAAACATATTTTTTGGATATTTAGATTTCCTTTTTGAGATTGTTTTCCTTATTAGTACTTCACATTACCGGAACCCATTTTATTGCCTCATAATGTGCAATGAGTCTTCCTCCTTGATAGGTACAGGTGCCTGATCTGGGCAGGTGTTGTTGACATGAAAAAGAGAATATCATCCTCTACCTGCGGGCATGAACTGTACTTGTTTATGATTGTGCTGATGCAGTGGAGCTCCTTTTTTTCACTGCTGTGCAGAAGTGAACAGGATTAGTATATGTGCAGTGATACAGTTTTGGAGAAGTTGGTTAATTCGATTTTAACACACAGTCACATTATATGAAGGTGAATTTTTTTTTATCAAGTTAATATTAGATTTCAGTTTAACATCTTTTCATCTTGTCACATTAAAGGTATTGTGGAGGATGTTTTCTTTTCAGATGAATCATCAAAATAAGTGGTCTAATTGTTAATCATTCTGGTGATATTTTTACGTAAGTCTGTCCCATGTGCTCGCCCCCATTTTCACTTACCTTTGGTGAGTCTGAAATATTGGAAAAATTGCAAATCTTCTTTTGGAAAGTAAACTTGTATGAGCGATGCAAACAGTGCATGCACGAGGAGAAATGGGCTCACACATGCTCTTGCACGCTTTTAATGGGCGTTTCCTTTCAAGACCAGGTTCAGGGTTGGGTGTGTGCATTTTTTTAGGGTGGAGAGGGCGGGTCTTTTCAAAAATTCACAAAAATCCTCCTCTATGTCTTTAAATTTACACTTAGTCTGTTTTTGCACCGGTGCAAACTCCACATTAAATACACGTCATTGTCAATAACAGTGTTTAGGTTTTCTCTGGAGGACGGAGGTGTATGGCAATCCAGCAAAATTTATTCCAATTAAAATTTTGCCATTAATAAATCTCTGTTTGTATTAATGGCGAAGAAGATGTATGTCTTACCAATTGATTTCCTGACATCTCTCCAAATACTTGCTCAATCAGCCTCATTGGCTAGATGTTCTCTGTTACTTGAATAGAATAGAATTCAACTTTTATTGTTGTTACATTGTCAAAAGTACAAAGCAATGAAATTTACTCTCTGCATTTAACCCATTCCTTTTGGAGAGCAGTGGGCTGCCATTGTGCTCGGCGAGGGAATGTTTTTACTAATATAAGTTCTATAATATTTAAAGCATTTTATGATTAATGTCCATAAATAAAAATATTAATAAACACCAGAACATTAACAAATCTTACTTAAATTTGATCTATTTTTCACATATATCCTTCTTACTTCTCCAATATTTGTCCAAATGTGCCCCTTTAAGAACTTTCTGGATGCCATTTAGATATGATCCATTTAACTAAATTCTCTTTCACAATAAGCACTGGATGCGTGAAATACAGCACAGATATCCACAAGCTGTGAGTTATCCTCTAGCTCCTCACAGGTGCTGCACCACCATACCTTTCACTGTGGAGTTTCCCCCAAGAAGTACAGTCTGCTGGGCCATCTTCTGACAGGAAAAGCTCAGGACCCGAGGTAGGTTGGTTCCTGGAAAAAGAAAGTGTTTCCCAATAAAGACAGTGTTGTTGAGGGTTTTGTAGGGAAGCAGGAAAAGGGTTTTTTCTCCAGATGTTCACTTCAGCTTTTTGAGCAGGTTCAACTGCATGAGTTTCTAACAAATCAGATGATCGGCCATTCAGTTCACACCTGACTTTATGAATTTCTATAATTAGTAAATCTAAATGCTACATGCCATGGGTTTCCATCTGCTTTTGGAAAAAACGTGTCCTTTTGTTTGAAAAGTAGCAAACGTTAAAGTGTAATTCTAATTTCAAATATTTGTCTCTGGAAACTAATCTATATTCAAACTCTGTCAGTTGTACTTCTCCAGACTTATGTTGCCAGCATTTCTGAAAATCACAGTTATGTAACATGCATGCACTCATCATCCAAAGGAACGCATGATGATGTTGTGATATTGTGATTGTTTGTAAGGATTGTTTTCAGGTTTCAGCTTCAGCCAAATGCCCCACCATCTCATTTTTAACTACTAAGCTACTTTCTTTTAAAGTTGCAAGTAAAAACACAAGAGAAAACGGATAAATGAACATTTCAAAATAAAAGTTTGGGACCTTACCTCTTTACCTCCAACCACTTTTCTCTGTTTTAAATTAGTACTTGAAGCAGATGCTGACTAATTTTACTCATGTAAGTAGTACATTGGCTTAAAAAACACATTGCTATGAAGTTAAAAAAGGTGTAACTGATTCTTAAGATATGTAAATATACATATCAAACAAGTAGAAAACTAGCTCTGACCACCACCTCATCCTTATTTATCAACAAAGCCTTTCTCTCTTTGCTTGCAGCAGCCATATCTCACCTGTAACCAGCTTGAAGCATAGGATTCCTCTTATAATATAATAATATTGGTTTTTAGCATGAGATCTAAAGCGAGTGAAGATTTTATTTCAAGGTCCATCCTTTCATATAAGAGGTCTGTGTAATCCTTAAACCACATCAATATCTTTTACTCAAAGTCTCTTATTTATGCTATTGGGATCTATAAGCATATCTGTAATACTCCTAAGGTGTCCTGCGTGATGGGGAGAGGCTGGATTAGAAGGCATAATATCAAATTCATTTCATATGATGTTTTTAATTTCACAGTTTTACTAAAAAAATTCAAAATTAAACCGTTGGACATTTAGATGTAGTCATACTGAGATGATATTAAACTTTTTACCTGTTACATCTGGGATCTGCAGCCTGCAGATCTAGACTTGGTTTGTAAACCAGTTAATACGTATTTGTCCCCCCAAAAAAAGTATCTGCAAAGAGGATGTTAGATTTCAACTTATGAAACATCAGTTTTTGATGAGATGTTTTATCTTGAACTTATTTTTCCTTGTGATTACCCTTTATAGTGAGTTTAGTTGTGTGTATTAAATGTATTAAGGGTAGTAGGGGTGCAGTAGACCTTACAATGTGGAAAAACAATATCATACCACTATCTCCAATCTTTCAGTCAATAATTAGAAATTTCAAAAACCTCGACAGTATCACACATTAATTAATCAGATCCTCTTTCTCAGGAATGTAGCCGGTTTCTCATTTATGTATGAACCTGATGGACACAAAGTCTGATTCTTCATCCCAGAATTTCGCCATCTTACCTCAGGAGTTAAAACTCTATAAATAAGGCTTCACATCTTAGAATCTAAAGCTCATATTATACAAATACTGTATGCAAAGGGTCAAACAGAGTGTGCCAAAGTCGTAAACCCACCTCCCTTTCCATCTCATTATTTGAACATTTCTCCAGCGGGTGGCAGGGTTGCAGTGCAGAGGAAATGGAGTGATATATTGCAGCTGGTCAATAGTCGATCCATAATGACTGTGTTGTTGGGCTTTCACTTTAGAATAATTTATATCTTTGCTAATCAATAACTAATCTTGGGCATAGCCAGAGCTGAAAATAAAGAGTAGAATGATGATGGCAGCTGGAGAGGTGCTGGAATGTGGGGGAAACTGATGCCGTCCAGCTAAACAGCCACACACACTCAACCAAACATTAGTAGATATGAAAGACTCTGCTCTGAAATCCGCTCAGCTTAAAAATTTTTTAATTGTTCTGCACTTTTGAAGGTAAAAAAAAATTTTTTTGGTTACATCCTGACAAGCCTAAAGGCAAAGCATTACATAATCTGCATCTATATATATATTCAAACATTACCTAAAGTTTGGGAGTACACCTGTGTATTGTTGGGGCAATAAGTGTGTGTGAGTTGGTGTGGGTGTGTGTGCGTGTTGGCCTGTGTTGCAAAGGGGGCTGAACCCTCTGCCCTCAGATTAGCCCCTGGTTGATAGGATTAGGCTCTAATGACTGGGACTTGGAAGACAAAGGGAGTTTCTGCAAAGAGGCTTAGATATGGAAGAATTAGCAGCAACCTTCCATTGCTCCCTCTTTCTTTCTTTCTTGCCTTTCTCCTGCCTCATTCACTTCTTCTTTCCCTTTCGCTCTGTCTTTATGACCTTTACTCTCATGGTTTCCTACAGATCCTTTATCTTTGGTTGTTTCAAATGCTTGATTTACTTTCCCTTTGGTCATTGCATCTACTTTAACCTTACAAATGAATTAGGAATACAGTAAAGCTTATTTTTATTGTGAATATCACTTTATTCTACCCATTTTCAGTTTTAAAGTTTCTTAAAAAAAACACAACCAGCCCAATTTATTGGGTGCATCTAATTAAACTCTTAGTTACCCCAATTGTAAATCATCCAAAGACAAGGCAGTATTTCTATACATTCAGGCCTCTAGTCATGGCAATGAAGTTTAAACTAAGAATTAAAATGAGGAAGAAGGGAAATTACAAACCTGGATTGGTTTTAGTACTTAAGAAACTGGCGATCCATTGGGATTTGTACTCACACTCTCTAAGATGAATACAGAATCTGACAAAAAAAGGGAAAATGTTTAGTAATTTTGTCTGGTTTTAGAATCCATTACTACTAGAGAATTTGGAACATCCACCAACAACAACATGCAAAACTTCTAAGCACACCATTGCTAAAAACATGGTCAAAATTCATTATGCTCATAAAAATAAGAACATACACCCCTTGTCTATATACTCCCATTCGTCCAGGAATGTGGAGCAATTTGTGTGTCCAGCTGTCATTTAGAGAGATGCTAGCCACACCTTGGACACGTCACTATACTAATACAGGGAGACACAGACATTTATGTACAGATTTATACCAAAGGGCAATATAGATCAATTTATCTAATATTTTTGGACCCTTTGAGGATCCCAGGATACACTCAGAGGACTACAGTATCCATACAGAAACACCCCAGTTGGAGTCCAAAACCATAAAGATCTTAGTTGAACACAGAAGTGATGGCAACTCCCAGCACAATAATGCACAATGTTCCAAGGCTTAGATCACCTGAAGCTGGTTTCTGTTTGATAAGGCTGTCTAACAAAAATTTGCATAATGATTTTACAGCAAATACAGTAAGTGCATGAAATAATTATTTTAAATTAACCAAAATCTAAGAATGCCTTTTAATCCTTGTTGAAACTATGCCATGAACAAGCATGACTTGTGAATCAATCCAGTAATTTGTCAGAAATTGACAAAATGTCAATCACAATGTATTTCATAGTGAACTGCCTCCTACTTGCTGGAACTGCATGCCAATTTTCCTCCCTCAAAACATTGTCTGATATTGAAATGACAAACACACTGCAGTTATAGAGACTTTGTGAAAGATAATTAAAAATATATACCGGGTACATAGTTAAAAATTGTGAGTGCGGGGGATACAAATCAGACACATGGTACCTGTAAGTGCTTAGAGGGTGGAATACAGTTTATCCCATTCCCAACACTTAAAGGAGTCTTGGAAAGTGTAAAATTTGGATAGAAGGCTTTTTCTGACCTTAAGAACAACAAAATGACCTACAGAACCATATATTTGTCCCAATGAAGGTAATTCCTTCCTTGGGTGACACCTTAAGCTTCACAGTCCTCACAATTACTGCCATCTTGATCTATTGTAGAAATACACCCTTGTTTAGGCATGTCCAATATTGATATCGAAAATAGGTCCAATATCACCCTTAAACAGATATCAGAATATATCTGCAAACATCTTAATTTCTGATATAAGCAAGCTGATAGAAACACTCCACTTCTATCTGTTTCTGTTTAATGTCTAATCAACCCATTGGTTAACAATAAACAGGTTAGGTGTTTTCACACTATTTATTATTGACTTCTGTCCCCCTGAGTAATAACACTTTATCAAGTCTTTTCCATTATGGTACATTACCAAAAAAAAGCAATAAAAGTAATAATGATTAATACTGATATTTTATTGGGTCAATATCTGGATCAGCATCGGCTCACTGTTGGAATGGCAGCCTAGTGGTTAGGCTGAAGGTCACGGACTAGCATTACGCAGTCCGAATCCGGACCCACCTGCTGGCTAAACGAGACCCAACCTGATTTAAAAATATTTATAAATTACTGCATGTTGTATGACAACAGTGTCTAATTTCACTTTTCCTGTTAATATGGTAAAGCCCTCCGGGGCGTATGAGACCACGTTACATGTGATACAAATTAGCCAATGAGCTGTGTCAGTCTGGGTCAATGAGGCGAGCCACTTTAGGACACAGCAGGCAAACCTTTGGCAAGCCGGGTGATGGGAAAGAAGGAGAAGATGATGAGAAAAAGAGAGCAGAGAAAGTGGGGACTGCTGGAAGAACTGTGGTGAACTGGTGAAAGAAAAGTGAAATGGTGCTCAAAGATAGCCCTGCACATTTTGAGTATGTTTGGCTCAACCTACGACTGTGAAGCAGGATTCCCCACCATGAACATAATCAAAAATAAATATCAACCTTGATATGTGCTTTAGAATGGGTTTGTCTCCATGCAAACCCAGGTTTAAAGCCTTACAGGGCAGCGTAAAGCCCACTGCTCTCATTAAGCCATAAAAAGTAAACAAAAACAAAAACAAATGGTCAGTTCAGGTGTTTTCCAAAACCAGGAAATTGTCTTTATACCAAACTGAACAACTGTTGTTCTCTACTACAAAAAATACTTTAGTTTAATTTTTTTAATTTTTTTTGTTTTTTTTATTTATGAATTTCTTTATTCAATGTAAAACATGGATGCATAAACTCCTAATTTTATTTCAGTTTTAAATTCTGTTGAAAGTATCAGATTATAATAAAAAATCTTGCCGAACCTTTACTGGTTGATTATTTTCTTCGATTTTTTTTTTTTTTTTTGTTTATCAAAGAACCAGTGAGTATACATTGGTGTTTAATACAGAATTGTATTCTGTCCTTTGATTCTTGACCTTACATTGATCAAACACATTTGGTTTAAACATCAGTTTTGTATTTGCATCACCCTTATTGAAAGGGTTGCTTCAAAAGCATACTTTACTGCTGTTTTGAAAAGCTTTGGATTTTTCTTTTCTTTCACCAGTCTTATTAGAATCTGTGCTAAATGCTCTGATGCGCCGATGCTTTGATCAGGTTTTAATTGCCACTTTCTCAGATGTTTTATAAGGAGTGGCAGCTGAAATGCTACAAAACAACAGCAAAAAAGAGGGATTTAGGAGATTTTCTGCTAGCTTACATAAGAAGAGAAAAAGAGCAGCTCCCTTTGGTTGGAGTGGAGACATTGCTTATGTATTTATGTGTGTAAAGATACACCCATTGGCAGATGAAACCATTAGAGAGGCATTGCTCAATAACCCTTGGTATTTTAATTTGGCGCTGGGTGTGTATTGCATTCAGAGAGAGTTGTGTAACTTGTAGCGCCAGCCACGTTAGTGTGAGAGGCGAAGCGAGAGAGGAATGATGATGAAGTCCAAAATAAAGGGGGATGCGGCGGATGTTGAGGTTTGTTTGGGAAGTCATGTATGTTGATGGGAGTCTGGAGGCTGAGTGTTGGTTTACTCATCCCCAGCTGGGTTCTAATCCAACTGACTGTTAGTAATCTGACTGAGCAGCGCCAGCAAAAAAACTAAACAACACACTGTCATTAGTGCACAGGAGGAGCTGTTCATATGCCAATCTTCTGCATGGAAATAATCTTTACTGGTCTAAATGGGTGTTGCTAGTGTAAAAAACGGATCACGTAAAAAAAGATGTTCAAGAATAGTTTACATTTTCAATTATCTGGTTTTATCTGGTCTCAAGTGTTGTTTAGTCTCTAACTGTATTGTTTTATTTATCTCAACAACCTTTATTTTACCAGGAAAATCCAAATGAGATTAAGATTCTCTTTTAACAGAGAATCCTGGTTAAGACTGGCAGCAGCACATACTTAACATAACATTCACAACCAATCATATAGTTTTCATACCGTCATACATAAAATTGTAAAACACCTCTCAATTTAAATATTTACAGACAAACAATTTCTTCTCCAAATATTTAAGAGCAGCCTTAAAATATTTACTGATAACAGCACATTTAACTTCAAGTTTTTCTGTTTGCTTCTAAATAAAAATCTGGAGTCTGGTGGCTGTGGTGGTCCATGTAACCAGTATAGTCTGATAATTATTGGCCTGTATTTAGCTCCATCCATCTACCCATTGATTTTGACTTATTTTATTTGTTCCCCCTGAGGAAAGCATCCCTATAGTATGCTGTTGGCACCACGTGTTTCCCAGTGGGGGGTAGTGTGTGTATCGTGATGCATGCTGTTTTGCAGTACATTTTACCTGTAGGCCAAGGGTCAGGTTTGCTGTGTCTCTTTCATTGCTTGTGGCAACTGTGATTTTAATTTTATAACTTTCTCTTCACCACTTTTTATAAAATGTTTAGAATATTGTATGACTGATGTTGTTCTGTCATCCAATATTCCAAACTTAACTGGATTTGCAGCTCATTCAGATACAACATTGACCTCTTGGCTGCTTTCTTTGATCTGACACTCATGTAATTTTTTTAGGTTTGTGCTCGTGCGATACAAAAGATTTTTCAAGCAATAAAATAAAAATTTGTTTTCTGAGTATTAGTATTAGAATGGTATTTTATAAGCCAACAGTTTTGCGTCAATCTGCTGTGTTTCTTGGTGTTCATGATGCTGTTTGCTCACTGTTCTCTAAAAGACCTCTGAGACCTTCACAGCACATTTTTAGATAAATGATTTATTCATATTTAATCTTACATAGGTTTACTTTGTCCACCAATAAGATGACCTTTGATTTAGACTGTAACTGTATTTTATTTAGAGGTATTTGAGCGAAGTACTGCACACAAATGCAAAAAAGTTTTTTAAATATTTATCTGTAGACTATGAAATTTCACAGCTTTCAGTCAGATTTGTAGAGAACCACAGTGGAATGGAAAAATAGCTACAAGTAATTAACTATTTCATCTTCAACGTCTGCTATAAATTTTTTCAAATAATAAATTGAATTGATTTTTTTGGAAGGAGTGTCATTTTTATCGGTTTTACATTTGTAGCTGTGTTAAGGACAACTTCTTTTTTTAGTCAAGGTCATTTTGGTTGATTTTTTCTACTGTTATGCCAGTAGATCATATGTAATAAAAGAGAAAGAAATACATACAACAATGTGGCGGAAATGTGAAAAAATTTGGGGGGAAAAAGACATGAATTCTTCTGCAAGCTGGAAATATTTACACTTGCTAATAGGAATGTGTTTTTTAGCAGCAGTCAACATTAAAACCCTGTTTGATCACTGATAGTGTGGTGCAGTTTCATCCGGATGAAAGTGACCTACTATCCTTTAAAAATAACATCAGGGTGGTTAATTTGGAGCTTTTAATTACTGCTCTGTGGCTTTTCCCTTCCATCACTTTGCAGTAAAAGTGTCCCAAATAATCTTGGAAAAGTAATAAAAATGGAAAGCATAAGTGACGAAACAATTTGTCATGATGTGTTAATAATCTGCTTTGATTCTAGATTACAGGCTGTTTTTGTAAAGCGGCCTCAGCCAGACATCCTCAAAGTTGAATCAGCTGCGTTCGCAGTTTAATAATGGTGACATCATGCCGTTTTTCTAGCTACCCCTCAGTTCTGCCGAGTCCAATTTGCACTAAAATGCTTACATACATAGAAGCCAAAGCACGCTTGCTCAAACAACAGTCCACCTATATGAACTCATGCACTCACTACTCTCCTGCGTCGTCCATCCGCAGCCTGCTGGCTTTTATCTTGAGCCGGGCACAAGATGAAGACCATATGCAGCCTTGCCGCAATTATAGTGTAGTGAATTGGTAGAACAACAAGGAGGCGTTTTAACAGAGCAGTAAATGCAGGTAGGGGCCTTTAATAAGACAGATCAGGTTGCACTGATTATGTCAGGCAGAAACTGGCTCTCAGACGGAGTGTTCGTGTGTTCAGAGACATGTCACATGCATTTTGCGTTAAATTATAAGATTTTTGTATATCCTGGGAAACATTCAACTGTGTTCATCAGAGGAGAATTCATCTAGAGTATGGGTATCAAATATGACCACATGACCTGCACACATGTCATTTATCTGTCTAAATGTCTCAGGGAAATTGCATGATGGTTTTGTGGGTTTGACCCACCATGGGTGAAAGGTCAATCTCTAAAATGTTTATGCTCAGCTCTGTGATGTTGACTCCCTGGGGAGGATCAGATTAACCTGCACTGCTACTAAATTAGCGGTAGATTCACATTTCCACAGGCTGGTTAAGAAACAATAGGCAGCAGGTTAAAATTGTTCCTAGATTGTTACGAAACTTACTCTAAGTTGGTGATGCAAATAGGTTCACAAAGAATATACGTCTGTATACAATCCTTTATTTTTATCTTCTCATAAATAACTCAGTCATATTAAAATTAGGATAACAATGTTCATACTGATAGTAGTTAATATGAAAATATGTTTATCAACTGTTATTGTAATGCAGAGTTAAACACAAATTGTTTCTTTTTTGATGTCAAATCTTTTGATTTTGAGTAATTCAATCATCCAGTGAAGTGAGATTTACAATTTAAATATAATCAATCTTGCTGAAAATAAATAATTAAGAAATATTACATAAAACATCAAACTCCAGAGTAACCAAGCGATGGAGGAGCTTCTCAGATCACAAAGGTCTGAGGTTCAGCAGGTCCACCTGTGGTGTTCCAGAAGGTTCGGTCATTGGTTCATTATTCTTTGGATTGTTCATTTTTTATTGTTTTTTAACCAAGATCCTATCGAACTGTATTTTAAAACCAAGCATTTCTCTGAAATGTTTCAACTGTCAAATTATGTGCAACAAAACTAGGAGTTATTTGTTTCTACTTCAGTGTCATGGTTTTGGTTCTGTTAAAGTTTTATCTCTGAGTTTTCATTGGTCTTATTTCCATTCTTGTGTTCTAGTTGAGTTTGATTGTATTTTAGTTTTTTTATATTTCTTGTTTGCCCTCCTGTGTTAGTCTTCTTTTCCCTAGCTCCCTTCTTGCCTCTCTTCACACCTGCTCCCTATCTGGTAATTAGCCTGGTCTTTGTTTCCCTCTCCTATTTAGTCTCCTCCTGTTCAGTCAGTCTTTGCTGGTTTGTCATCATTTCTTTGCCCCCTTTTTGTAAGTATTTCTGCTTAGGAGTGGGTTTTTGCTTCTGTTTAGCTATTTGGTTAATTAAATATTCAAGAAACCACTTCAGCTTTTTGTGTCTGCATTGGGGTCCTGTCAAACCTCCACCAAACCTGACATTTAGTATGTAACTCTAATATTAGATAATATTTTTAATTTCCTTTTTCAGTATTTAAGAAACTTTTCTAATTTGTAACTCATAGCTCTCACTGTAGACCTAACAGTGCGTCCTTTAATCTAATTTACTGCAATGCAATTTTGTTTTGTCTGTAACCAGACTGGACAAATCCTCAATTTAATAAGTTATTCTGAATGTGGCAGCCAGATATCTCTATAAAAGTAAGAGTGAGTCAAGTTATGTTTAACCAGTTTTATAGAGCAACTCAGTAACATCCAGAATTCATAGTAAAGCACTTATATTCACCTTCAACATCAAGCCCAGAAACTTTTGCTTGTTTCTCATCCAGTTCAAACAGGATAAGGTTTTTCATAAAAAATATGGCTGTGAGCAATTTGCATCATCAGTTTCAATGTAACTATTGTAAATATTTTTATGTGGTTCTTTAGTCTGTGTTTTAATGCTCTGATACGCTATCTTGGAGATAAGTCATCAACTCTGATACAAATTCAGTGAATGTGTTTTTTTTTATTATTATTATTTTGAGTACCAAAATAACCTTGCCTCATCGTACCTTTCTGAGCTTCTTCACCCCCTACTTGCCTCCTTGGTCCCTCAGGTCAGCAGAACAGCAGCTCCTGCAGGTACTGAGGTTTAAGAGGAAGCTCAGAGGGGACAGAGCATTCTCTGTCGCTGGTCCCCATTTATGGAATAGCCTCTCGCTGCAAATAAGAAAGGCTCCTTCCAAGGACTTACTTTTATTCGCTTGCTTTTAACACTGGCAGGACATAATTATTGTGACTTTGTTTATTTAGCTTCAACAAATTTGTATTATTGCCGTATGTTATATTTTTAGGCTTTATTTTATTCTTTTATTGCGTTTTTATTATTTTTTAGCTATGTTTAGCACTGTTTTCACCTATAGCTGTTATATAGCGCTATACAAATAAAGATGATGAGGATGATATTTAATATCAGTTGTCTTAGAGGTGACATTTAACTATAAGATGTTCACTTGTCCTGTGAAGGACTGGCGATGTGTCTAGGGTGAATTCGCCTCTTGCTCGTAGACCGAAATTTCTTCAGGAGCAGGGGTTTCAACCACGGAAGGTGAAGAGGAAATAAGGGAAGGAAAAATGAAGTGAGGATGGATGGATGGATGGATGGATGGATGGATGGATGGATGGATGGATGGATGGATGGATGGATGGATGGATG